>NC_045551.1:54096246-54223746 GCF_009769535.1 Thamnophis elegans | reverse complement strand
ATTCATTCATTCATTCATCGTCTCCATCACATGTTAACACTTTGGATGCTTTCAATGACATATCATAATTTTTTTTCTAACTTTACTTTGCAAAAAAAAAAAGGATAATCATCCATAATTTTTACCTTTGGTCAAGCAGGAATGGATCTGGATGTGCTTTAAGGTAATATTTCTCATTAGGAAAAAATATTCATTTCCCTATACTATTGCTATCTTGTTTAGCCTGTTGCATTATATAAGTTAAACCATGTCATTTGAAAGACCACAATTTACAGTTCTTGAGTAGTAATTTGGAAATATAATGTTTTTGAGCCTGCTTTGGGGCAGAAGTAGTGTATGATGAAATTTCAATCAGAATGCAATTTAAAATGATCTGAAATGCTACCTTTCAATCCAATAAACTCAGCTCTAGCTATTAATTCTGAAAGGCCAGGAGGCAAAGTAATATATTTATAGACAGACAATTTATCTATTGAATCCTGATGTTTTCTTTCTAAGCCTCTTAAAGATAACAAAGAATGTAGGTCCAGATATATCTGTCTGTCTATCTTCTATCTGTCTGTCTATTGGTCTGTCTGTCTATCGGTCTGTCTGTCTGTCTGTCTGTCTGTCTGTCTATCTATCTATCTATCTATCTATCTATCTATCTATCTATCTATCTATCTATCTATCTATCTATCTATCATTTTTTTCTGTCTCTCCCTCTTCTGTCCCCAATACATGTTAGTCTCTGTGCAGCTCGATATACAGCTAAACCCACCTATCCTCCAATAAAACAGACCGTTTGCGTAAATCTGAATGCTTTATTGAAAGAACAGGATATGGTGAAACTGGGGAAAATGGGGATACATACAGCGAGAACAAAATACAAGATAGACAGTATTGAGTTACTGCTGAACATAACAATTAATAAATACAAGCAATTTAAATCTCACCAGCGATGCTCTATATGTGGGACGTGGATGACCATGTGCCACAGATTAAGATGGATGCTTCTTTGTGCTTCTGCCTTCTCCAAATACTGAAAGAAATGGAGTCTGGCTTCCCAGCATGCACTTGGTTTGAAAGTGCGGGCTGATGGGTAATGGGGTGGGGTCAGCTTCAAATAATATACTTGGCCACTAGATGGGGACAGCGGGCAACAACAGTTTATAAAGTTATATGGTGTGACATGACTCTATCTATCTATCTATCTATCTATCTATCTATCTATCTATCTATCTATCTATCTATCTATCTATCTATCTGGTGCACTAATGCTCCATATAATCAGGATATCAGAGGAAGTACATTTGTGAATACTTTTGCTCATACATAGATGTTCTGTCCCCCCTTCTCCGCTCGTTAAACAGATGATAGGCAAACAAACTTAAAAGGAACTCTCTTTATCAGTTCTCGGCTCAGACTGGCTGCGAGCCAAAAAATAAACAGAAATAAAGTCTCTGACTAGATAACAGAATACAAAACAAACTCTTACAAGCAATGCACTTCTCCAAGTGTCTTCTTGAATCAGGGTTACAGAAAACAAAGCACTTCTCCAAGTGTATCTTACATAAACCACGACTGATGACCAATCAATGTTGAACGAACCAAGGAACGTTGACTCCTGCAACCAGGGTGTGGCAACATCCGTCCTTTTATCCCCAGAATATGCCCCTAATGAGCCCCAGCTGCATAGTTAATCTTGCATCCCGAAAAGACTCACAGAAGACTGCTGCTGAGTCACAACACATAGATACATTTCTATGCAGACATTCATACTCATTTGCACACAAACACACACACACACACACACACATGCACCACATATAAATGTCATTCTTATTCATGACCAAAGCAGCATAATCCTCCTACTTAAGGAATATATCTGACTTGGGAGAATGCCAATATTTCAAAAATTCTGAAGAACTTAAGGGAAATGTAGATAAGCAACCATCAATTCCCTGCAACATTTGTTTGTTTGATTTATACCCTGCCTTTTTATTCTAGAGAAATGCAAATGATGCTAACAAAACAAGCTGTAGAACATATATTATTAAACAGAGGGGAAAGTGGAAGAACATGGGATCACTGTTTAGCATTCCCATACTGAAAATCATCTGCACATTTGATTAGCTATCTGGGGCACCAAATTATGCTTGAATGTTCTCAGAGAGCATATTATTCAGATTTGTAGTAGTAGGTCTGTTGCTGTTTTTCACTACCTTCTCTTCTCATTGATTCCATATAGATAGCAATAGCATTTAGATTTATGTACCCCCCCATAGTGCTTTACAACACTCTTACAGAGCCAACATATTTTCCCCAACAATCTGGCTCCTCCTTTCAGCAACGGTGTAAGGATGGAAGGCTGAGTCAACCTTGAACTGGTCAGGATCGAACTCCAGGCAATGGGTAGTGTCAGCCTGCAATACTGCATTCTAACCACTGCCACCACAGAGCTCTGGTGGTGATGCACTGACAATCAACATCTTTAAGGCAGTGAAGCTGTCATCATAGCAACTGGAATTTCTGCAGAAAAGTGGATGAATAACGTGTTATTCTATACATAGATTTGAATCACTGCTTACCCAGATCTTTTTGGACAGATAATTCTCCATGGCTCTATTTTCCTCCTTTCAAATAGGGTGTAATTTGCCATTATCCAGCTACCACTCTATAACCCAACATTGTCCCTAAGACGATGGCAGCTTGATAAATGCACTTTCAGCCTAGCATTACTATTTTTTTTTCACTGGACTTTAAATATCTTTCAAGGAAGTCGTTTTTGTAAACTAAGCTGCATACATTCTTAAGTAATTCAAAAGCCAGAGGATGATTGATGAAACAATGTACTTCCCATAAACTCTTCAAATGCTGCATGGATTGTGAGCGATAAACTTGTCCATCTCTTTTTGGATCCTGATTCAACAGAATAAAATTTCCTAAGGGCTGTTATCATTCTTGTCAAGGACACAAGCCTTTAGTACCTTGCTTTCTTGTGGCATATCCTGTATTTCTGCTCAAAATATAGCTAGTGTTTTTTTTAATGTATTCATAGATGAGTAGTCCCAATCATTGCTAGAGAGACTGCATAGTAGCTTGATAGAATTCCATAAGGATGTACTGAGATCCATAAATGGCATACAAGCAACCACACACAGAATACATGAATTTTGAGAGCTACCCAATTGAGCTTTTGAGCACATGCACTGAAATAAGCCCTCCCCAAAAAATAAGTTCTCCCCAAAAATATTGCAACACAGCCGCAGCCATGAGGTGACCATACTCACCGCCTCCTGCACCTCAAAAGTAATAATTCCTCCCCCAAAATAGGGCCAAGCGCTTATTTCAGGGGTCAAAAGAAAATAAGACCTTGTCTTATTTTTGGGGAAACACGGTAGTAGAAAATACTTGTAGCTCATGTTTTAGATTTGGGCAGTTGTTGAAATGGAATAAATCTAGGGTATTTTGGAACAGAAAGATCACATGGATTTTAAAAATATAACATTCCCTGCCTTAGAGCTGAACCAAAAGTTTCAATCTACCAGGTGCAATCGAGTCAATGCATTAGAATTATTTGTATTTGTATTTTTGTATTTATTGTATTTGTATTTATTGGACATTTATAGGCCGCCCTTTTCCCTGAGGGGACTCAGGGCGGCTTACAATCAAAAAGGAAAGGGAGTGTAGGACAATACAAAAAGAAATGTGAACAAAAGTAAATTAAACAGTAAAACTCAACATTCACTCAGCATTCGGGAGGGGCGAAAATAAACTTATCCCCAGGCCTGACGGGCTAGCCAGTTCTTGAGGGCTGTGCGGAAGGCCTGGACGGTGGTGAGGGTACGAATCTCCACGGGGAGATTGTTCCATAGTGTCGGAGCCGCAACAGAGAAGGCTCTCCTCCGAGTAGTCGCCAGTCCGCACTGACTGGCGGATGGAATACGGAGGAGGCCAACTCTATGCGATCTGATGGGACGCAGGGAGGTAATTGGCAGAAGGCGGTTTCTCAAATAGCCAGATCCACTACCATGGAGCGCTTTATAGGTGGTGAGTAGGACCTTGAAGTGCACCCGGAGATCGACAGGTAGCCAGTGCAGCTCACGGAGGATCGGTGTTATGTGGGCGAACCGTGGTGCGCCCACGATCACTTGCGCGGCCGCATTCTGGACTAGCTGAAGTCTCCGGATGCTCTTCAAGGGCAGCCCCATGTAGAGCACATTACAGTATTCCAGCCTGGAGATCACAAGGGCTCGAGTGACTGTTGTGAGAGCCTCCCGATTCAGGTAGGGCCGCAACTGGCGCACCAGGCGAACCTGGGCAAATGCCCCCCTGGTCACAGCTGAGAGATGGTGGTCAAAAGTCAGCTGTGGGTCCAGGAGGACTCCCAAGTTGCGGGCCCTTTCTGAGGGGTGTAAGATATGTCCCCCCAGCCTGAGTGATGGTATGTTGGTCAAATTTTTGGGAGGAAAACACAACAGCCACTCGGTCTTGTCTGGGTTGAGTATCAGCTTGTTTGCTCTCATCCAGTCTTTAACGGCTTCTAGACCCCGGTTCATCACGTCCACCGCTTCATTGAGTTGGCACGGGGCGGACAGATACAACTGTGTATCGTCCGCATATTGGTGGTATTTTATCCCGTGCCTTCGGATGATCTCGCCCAGCGGTTTCATGTAAATGTTAAATAGTAGGGGGGATAGGACCAACCCCTGTGGCACCCCATAAGTTAGGGGCCTCAGAGACGATCTCTGCCCCCCCACCAACACCGACTGCGACCTGTCCGAGAGATAGGAGGAGAACCACTGCAAAACAGTGCCGCCCACCCCTATCTCCCGCAGTCGTCGCAGAAGGATACCATGGTCGATGGTATCGAAAGCCGCTGAGAGGTCCAGGAGAACTAGGATGGAAGCATGGCCTCCATCCCTAGCTCTCCAGAGATCATCGGTCAATGCGACCAAAGCAGTTTCTGTGCTGTAACCGGGTCTGAAGCCAGACTGGAAGGGGTCAAGATAGTTAGCTTCCTCCAAGGTACGCTGAAGCTGGAGAGCCACCACCTTCTAGGACTTAGGACTTAATATTGTGTAGTGAGCTTTAGTAGGCAAGAATCAGGCCAGCATAGCTACAACAGCATTTATTGACTCAAAACTGGAACTCAGGAACAGCAGGCAAATGCCTATAATTTATACTCTGGGCCCACCAATCACAATGCTTGAAAAAGCCCGCCCAAATATGAATTTCCCTCCAAAACAGTTAGAGCTAACAGTGAGGGTCATCACTTTAGCAGGGTTAACACAACTATATGCATTCAATACATAACACTTAATATGGCAGGTACCCTAGCCCCCTCTGTAAATGGGGAAATCTCTCCTCTTTGGTATGTAAATGTGGTGACCCAGACTGCATGAGAGAAAAAGAGAAAATAATATAGAACAGTGATGGGCAACCTTTTTGGCGTGGTGTGTCAAAAATGGGCAAAAAATCAAGCATAACTCGCGTTGTGTGTCACTTCGACAAAAACATAATTTTGCGCAATTTATAGTTTAAACTACAAAAATGTATAATGGCGCTCACAGTTCCCGTTGGCACTCCGCTGTTCCCTGCTGTGGTGCGGTCGTAACCGACAGTCCCAGGAGTAGACTCTCTGTGCCGGCCTGACTGGAGAGAGGCGCGCACTGTTCCCGCGCTCCTCTCCTGCAGGTCCTCCCTTGCCGCGCTGATGACGTGTGTGCGCACGGCACGCACGCCTTACCAGCAGCCCCTGCGCTCAGAAAGGGGTGGCGGCGATACAGTAAGTGAGTGTGGGCAGGGGAGATCACACGTCCCGCCCCCCCCCCGTTCCTCCAGCACAGATTCTTTCATCCTCGGCGGCCGTGCAGGAGCCGAGGATGAATCGCATGAAATCCTGTGCGTGTCACCCCAAATGGCTATGCGTGTCAGCACTGACACGCGTGTCATAGGTTCGCCATCACTGATATAGAACATTGTTTCCTCTCCCCTGTCATGCTAGATAGAAGAATTAGGTTGAGATTAGGTTAATGCTTTGCCTTGCCCTGTGTTTTTGAAGCTTCCAGAAAGATGCTTTAAAAAAATAATAATAACCTAACACAAGCTTTCTTGTTATGCCAATTATACCTACTAAATGTGCTAAAAATAAATCTATTAGGTACTGCTTAAAGGATTTGGTTTAAGATACATTTATTGATGAAATGCACAAAAAAAAAATAACATCATAAAATGTAGGCAAAATATGTAAGTTAATATATATCTCTCTATATAAAAGCAAAAAACCACTCACACCACATTATGAAATCTCCAGAACCGTAAAGCCTACAAACTTGAAATGTGGCACATATGTTCTTCTTGGCTTCTAGATGTTAGCTGAGAAAGGATTTTTTTCAAAATGACCATCAGATAATTAGTATTAGTGGGGTTTTTTTGAGTATGTATACACACACACACACACACACACGTACGTACGTATGTATGTATGTATGTGTGTGTGTGTGTGTGTGTGTATGTGTATGTGTATGTGTATGTGTATGTGTGTATGTATATATTTATATATGTATGTGTGTGTGTGTGTGTTTTATTTTTGGATTTTCATAACATATAACCACATGTATACTATTACATAACCAACATTGTATTATATTATTAAATGTTTACATCAGTTTGTCTTACCATCAACTCCCAAAAACAATTATTGGCTCTTCTGCTCCCCATACACACCATATTTGTATCTTATCCATCACTTTCTTCTCCCTCTCTCCTCCTCCTCCTCCTCCCACCCTACCTCCTTTCCTCCCTTTGGGGAGGAAAGCCTTCTCTTCCCTACTTCCCCTTCCTCTCTCCTTCTCCCCTCTCCCTTTTCCACTCCTCCTTTCTCTTCTCCTCTCCCCCCTGCCCTCTCTCCTATCCCTCTCTTCTTCTCTTACCTCTCTCCTCTACTTCACACTCTTCCTCTCATTGGTGTATTTCAGCCTCTGAGTGAGCTGCATTTTATGTTGATGGTATTTATAATTCCTTTTCAATATACACATTTAGATCATTAGTATTTGTTATATTATTATTAACACGCTCTGATGTTAAAGATTTCTACTTCCCCCTCACCACCTGAAAAGATCTCTGTTCAAACTGCCACTTGGGCATGGCCAAGTGACTCATCCGACATGCTGGTTGGGAGTTTGGAGAGGAGCCTGAGGGAGAGACGGGGATAGGATAGGGGAGGATTCTGTGGGGCAACCTGAGGGAGAGAAGGGGAGAAGTGAGGCTGATCGTAACTACTCATTAATTTTCAAGCTGTAAGTGTTGATTTATCAAGCCCGATCACATAGTTTCGTAGCGGAGCACAGGTATTCAGTTAGTATATATACTGTATATACACTGTATATGTAGTCTCACTTGATATACAGTCAGGAGGCTTCAAAGGATGGAGAAAGGTAGAAAACCTCATCAGAGAAAAAGGCATCAGAGCATAGCAATAGCAATAAGACTGATATACCATTTTACAGTGCTTTACAGCCCTCTCTAAGTGGTTTATAGAATCAGCACATTGCTTCCAACAATCTGTGTCCTCATTTTACCCACTTTGGAAGGATGGAAGGCTGAGTCAACCTTGAGCCTGGTGAAATTTGAACCGCCAAACTGCAGGCATCCGGCAATCAGCAGAAACAGCCTGCAGTACTGCCCTCTAACCACTGCGCCACCTCAGCTCTTCACATTATACCTTATACAAGCATCTTCACATTATTCCTGCATAGAAAGCAAACTACAGAATAAAATAGGATACCACATACTATGTATGGACAGATGCAAAAAAAGTCATATTTGAAAGGTAGCTGCCAAGTTTCCTCCAGTTTTTTTTTAATGTCTCAAAATGCCTCAGTAAGACAATTTTATTTCAATTCAGATTTCATTTGAAGCAACATTCATTGTCAGTTTAAGCAAAAAAGCAGCTGCTCCTAGCCGTACACATATTTTCATGTATTATATGCTTTGGTAATAAGATCAAGTGCCTGAATGTTTCAGAGTTGTTTATGAGCACCCTGAACTTGATCATTCTGAAGGGGAACTTAATTCCAATTCAACCTCTGGCAAACCTGTGAGCATTCAAACACAGTTCTTCTATCTTTTACGTATCTTGCTGTGCGAATCCAGTGTGTTAGCCCCAACTTTTATATTTGTGTAGGGGAAAAAAGCCGAGAGGGTAAAAATGAACAACGCAGCTTCTAGATATTCCTGGCAACCTCTGCAGTCTAAATGATTATTCAGTGAATTAAAAGCTCCCCCCCCCCGAATGAAAGCCATATTATTTAAAGAGGCACTAATTTGTTAATATGAACGAGGTTCTTGCAAAATGAATCAAATTATGGTTTGCTATGAAATGTGCAAAACCTATCCAGTCCTTAATTGAACATTTCAATTTATGTAAGAATAATGATTATTCCTAAGTTTATTTTGCAAGCTAAAAGGGAAGCATAAGGGAGGAGGAGGAGGAGGAGGAGGAGGAGGAGGATGAAGAGGAAGAGGAAGAGGAAGAGGAAGAGGAAGAGGAGGAGAAGGAAAAATATGTAATACTCCTTCTATTTTTTCCACCATCACAACAACATTATATAGTGAGTTGGGCTGTGAGAGAGGTACTGGTCCAAAGTCACCCACCTGGTGTTCATGCTTAAAATGGAACCAGAACTCACCAAAACTCTCCTGGTTTTGAGACTGGTGTCTTAACTACTAGACCAAACTTGTATTTGTATTTATTAGTTTGTCAAACATGTACAAGATAGCAGGTATAAATATAAACATGGAAATGAATGGAATAAATGAATGCAAATAAATGGGGACAATAGGACAGGGATGGTAGGCACCCCTTATGCACATCCCCTTTACGGACCTCTTAAGAATGGGGTGAGGTCCACGATAGACAGTTTAAGGTTGAAGCTGTGAAGGTCTGAGGATGTAACAATGGAGTCAGGTAGAGCATTCCAGGTGTTGACCATTCTGTTTCTGAGGTCGTATTTTCAGCAATCAAGTTTGGAACGGTTCACCTTGAGTTTGTATTGATTGTTTGCCCATGTATTATTGAGGGAGGTTGAAGCTGAAGAAGTCATTGACAGGTAAGACATTGTAATAGGCAATTTTGTGTACTGTGCTTAGATCTTACCACGGGCAGCGTAGTTCTAGGTTCTCCAAGCGTAAAGAATTTCGAGCCTGGTGGCATAGAGAATTCTACTGTGAGTAGAGGAGTGGAGTACTCTTCTCGTGAAGTACCTCTGGACCGGCTCAATCATATTAATGTCTGATATACAGTGTAGATTCCAAGTAGACCAGCTGTATTCGAGAATTGGTCTGGCAAAGATTTTGTATGCCCTAATTAACAATACAATGTTACCGGAGAAACTTGCTTGAAACGCTCAAATTATGAAGTTGGAAATTTTGATATTGAAATGATTTGTACATGCCTAGTACATTATCAGTAAAAACATAAATTATAATTGGGTTCAATTCATCCCGAATAGGTGTGTTTGTACATACATATGTTTGCTTTGGCATATTCTAAGAAAAAAGCCCATTTGGGGTTGTTTTGTGTTTTTTTAACGGATCATATTTAGTTCATTCTTGGACATGGCTTTCTTATTTTCAAATCAAAAGCAGTCATCACCAATTGTTTCCATTTCTCATAAGAACAAAAGCACAGGTCTATGTAATACTGATTTAAAAGCAAGTTTGTTGAATGAGGTTTACAACACAGTAAACCGTGCTTTGGATTATTGTCTTAATTGCTTGCATATCCCATTATATAATTCAATATATGAATCCACTGAGGAGGTGACACTTCATTAGCCAGAAGGTTTGCTCTTGATTTTATTGTATTTGTTTAGCAATTATGGGTTACCTTTAAGGGCAAAGGTTTCCCAAGGTGGCTTAGAAGAGATTATTAGTTTCACGTATACAGCAGGATAATTTAGTTTACCTTTCATGCATGGAACATTGCACTGATTCATAATGGAACACTTACATCCTTCTAATCCAGACTACTAAAAAACTTCTACATCCCAAACTATTCTCCAGTGTCTATAGCTGCAGGTGGCTCAGTGGCTAAGATGCTGAGCTTGTTGATCAGAAAGGTCGGCAGTCCGAATCCCTAGCGCCACATAAAGGAGTGAGCTCCTGTTACTTGTCCCAGCTTTTGCCAACCTAGCAGTTCGAAAGCATGTGAAAAATGCAAGTAGAAAAATAGGAGCCACATTTGGTGGAAAGGTAACAGCGTTCCATGTGCCTTCAGTGTTTAGTCATGGCAGCCACATGACCACGGAGAAGTCTTCGGACAGCGCTGGCTCTTCGGCTTTGAATCGGAGATGAACACCATCCCCTAGAGTCGGGAATGGTTAGCACGTATGTGCGAGGGGAACCTTTACCTTTATCTTAAAGCTGCATCAGTTGAACAGTATTATAACAACAAAGCCCATCTTTGCAAACAACGCTCCCATATTTAACATTTGGCACCTCCAGGTAGGACTGGAAAAAAAAACCTCCTGTTTGAAACTCTGTGCCTCTAGGGATGGTTGACAATAATTTGTTTAATTGATGTTTAATCGTTGGTTGCCCTCTTTTTATCTCCCCAATCTTTGGAATTTATTTTAGAACTCATCTGAAGGATTGTTCAAACTTCCAGATTTTGCTAATACCAGGATACTATGAGGATGAACATAATGACATATTTGTAAATGCAGGAAATCGTCAATCATTTGACTTTTGTTATTTTTGGACAATATTGAGCACAAAATTTGTGCGTTCCTTCGTTCCTTCGTTCCTTCCTTCGTTCGTTTCTTCCTTCCTTCCTTCCTTCCTTCCTTCCTTCCTTTCTTTCTTTCTTTCCTTCTTTGGTAAAGGTTTCCCCTGAAACAGAAACAGGGGAAAAACAGGAGCTCAAGTACAAGTATAAGTACCCTTTCACACGTATGTGAAGAATGCTAGTCAGTAGCTGACCTCTATGTTTTATCTCTGCCTTGTATAAGGCAACATTTATATCAGGAAGGAAGGAAGGAAGGAAGGGAGGGAGGGAGGGAGGGTGGGAGGCAAGGGGAGGGTAAGGGATGAAGGGAAAGGGAAGGGAGGAAGGAAGGAAACAGAGAGAGGGGGAGGGAGGGAGGAAAGGAGGGAGGGAGGGAGAAGGAAGGAAGGAAGTTTTAGTGTTCCATTAATATTTTTGGCAAATTGAAACTCCTTTATCGGGATGCTTGTAAGTTTGGCAGGAGAGAACCAACCCTCACTTTAAAACAAGGCTGCAGTACATTCCTCATCTAGGAGTTTTAACCATTCTCTTGAGTATTCTCTGACATATCAGAAAGAAATAAGAAAGCTCAGAATTTATTGCCACTGCAATCTCCCAGTTACATTATCTAAATCATTTCAGGAGTTCATCTCACTCAGTCCCCACCACCATCATCTTCATTGTCATTTTGTGTTTGTCTGGAAGAGTTCTCAATTTACGGTGCGCTTCCTCTATTGCTATGTTCCATTATCTGCAAAGCTTTATCCTAATAATAGAAAGATATAGGAATGTCAATAGTCTAAAAATCAAATAAGGCATAAGCTGTAGGTAGCTGAAACAGTCAGATGCTTTTTTTTTGGGGGGGGGGGGGAGAAAGAGTTTATGTATGATGTCTAATAAAAAATATTGCACTACTAAATTTATCCTCAAAGCAACATCATGGACTTATAAGAAACTTCACTTAAATTCAACATTAAAATAAGAATACACCAATTAAATTGTTTTCCATAAAACTAGCACTTGAAGAGTTAGCATATATTCAAACATTTTTGTTTCAAACAGAGAGAATGCTAGCTTGTCCTTATCAGAGTCTGGGTGAAAGACAGAGATGATTTATCCTTTAACTTTTGGCTACAAACATACAAATCTCTCTCTCTCTCTCTCTCTCTCTCTCTCTCTCTCTCTCTCTCTCTCTCTCTCTCTCTCTCTCTCTCTCCCTCTCTCTCCCTCTCTCTCTCTCTCTCTCTCACACACACACACACACAAACACACACACGTACAGAAATGGAGAAGCAATATTGTTTTGAAAAAGAATTTGCAATCAGATTCGATTGCACAGCATTACCACAATTTTAATAACAAACAACGACAAAGTGTCTTTGCTTCTGTAGGTGCAAACCTAGTTGCAAATAAGGGACATAAATATTTAGAAGTTCAGAAAGAATGCAAGATTAAACCAGTTTTCTTCCTTTATTGATTAGAGTGCAAGCCCCCTGCCCCTATTTGTAACATAGCAACAAAACAAATTGCAGTTCAGGTATAATTAGGAAATATTCACATGGCCGGTAGAGGGTGATGTTGAACTATTGCTTAGTGTTGCCGGAATTAATATTACAATAAACAATTTACAGCTACTTATTTTTCACACACTAATTAAAACTTACCTATATTCAAAGAGACTCTGTGACAAGTTACATTTTGGGAAAGACAGCAACGATATCACTCTTGCCTTACCCATTACTGATAGCTGCAATGAGTTAAAGCTTCTGGGTTCTTCAGTAGATCATCAACATGTGCCATCATTTCCCAAAGGCGATACCGACTTCAGTTGGCAGGAGAAGTTGAGTTGTTGATTTATCTTTAGACATCAAATAAGACACATCATGTATAGCTGTAATGAGATGCCTGGAAAAGAAGACATTGACATGGACAGACAGCAAACAAGTAGTTTTTTCTAGCATTAGAGGTCACTTTAAAACAACTTTAACATATATCTGATTCTGAACTGGAGGAACTGCAGTAGTTCCTAGCCTCCAGTGGTGGGATTCAAATAATTTAACAACCGGTTCTCTGCCCTAATGATTTCTTCCAACGACCAGTTCACCAAACTGCTTAGAAAATTACCAACCGGTTCTCCTGAAGTGGTGCGAACTGGCTGAATCTCACCACTGCTAGCATCTCACTAATCTTGGATGATTTAGCAGCCTAGAAGTAGGAAGAAATGTTCAGACAGTTATAACAATTAATTGGTGGAACAACTTGCCTCCAGAAGTTGCGAATGCTCCAACGCTGGAAGTTTTTAACAAGAGGTTGGACAACCATGTGTCTGAAATGGTATAGGGCTTCCTGCCTGAGTGTGGGGTTGGACTAGAGGATCTCCAAGGTCCCTTCCAACTATTCTATTCTATTCTATTCTATTCTGCTCTGCTCTGCTCTGCTCTGCTCCGCTCCGCTCCGCTCCGCTCCGCTCCGCTCCGCTCCGCTCCACTCCACTCTACTCTACTCTACTCTACTCTACTCTACTCTATACAGCTAAGCAGGCCAGGTCCTATTAATACCAGAATGGAAGACCCCGGCTTTTAGAGATCTAGACTAAACTGAGAACTTTAAAAAAATCCTTGAAGAAGATAATTGCAAAGCACGATTAGGTTGCTGCCAAAAAAACTACCTAGATAGGCACACTTCCTTACCAGGAATTGAACATAATGGGAGGGAAGCTTTGTCTTTATTTCTTCTAATTGAGCATGACTAGGAGCCTGCCTCAGATTTTGTGGAAATATATTATTTTGGGAATGGTCTACTGTTCTAACATTCATATAGTAATCCAATGAAGCGACTCCTTTCAAATCCTTCCACATTCTGCTTCCATCAGACATCATTCATAAATATCACTTACAAACTAGAAAAGACTACACACACACACACACACACACACACACACACACGGCAGAAACATAGGACATAAGGTGGGGATGCTGTAAACAATCATATAACTGGGATGATTTGTCTATTAGTGAGTAATTCAGTTATTGTGTCGTTAAGTGATTAAGATCAAGCTAAAGCTATCTACAAAACCCTTTTATGTACTGTATTATAAGAAAAGATCCACATGTATCAAGCATCTGGTGGAAGGGGAAAACTAAATTGCTGTATTGCTAGCTGCCCAAATATCTTGCTTCTAGCCATACATTTAATCTGGCTGTCTTTAATGTTTTACCATTTCAAAATACTTTTAGTATTTTTAATTATAATGTTTTGTTTTTTTTTATTATTGTAAAGCGGCACAGAGTCCTTGACTGAAATTGGGGTCTATCAAAATGAATGAATCAATAAATATAAATCTGTATGTAAACAAATGATATTGAAAATCAGCTTGAGACCAAAATATGCCTACGCAGGAAGAACTGCTAATTGTCTTCATTCTAAATTTGTTGCCTAGAAGTTGCCTAGCTGTACACGTGCAAGAGAAACAAAGTGGGAAGCACATATTTACTTTATGTTAAATGGTTGTAAAGATTCAGATTTGTGTAATTCTGTGGAAGATGTAGTTCATCGTCACGAATTTGCTGGTAATAATTTCACCTCAGTCTGAAATAATAAAAAGAAAACAATGGAAATACAATAACTATTTCAATAAGGTAATAAATAATGTTATCTTTCAATGCCAATGTTATCTGGTGTTTTTGGTCCATAAGACACTAGCATTTTTGTTTCGCTTTGGAGCAAAATCTCAGGTTTTTTGAGATATTAAGGACTTTGTCATTTAATAGTCAATAGAGGTAAAATTCAGCGGGCTGACTTGTAAACCTTCCAATAGGTAGAGTTATCCTTTGGCATCTTACTTGCTGATAAAAGGGACAGCTTAAAATGTTAAGAGACATTGATTCTATTTTCTACATGGATAGACCCTCTCTAGTGTCACAGAAGAGTGTCACATTTATGTTTGCCCTTGAAAAAGCCCATTGTGTTGATAGAACAATGAATGTGAGATTAATTAAGCCACTAAACCATTATTGTTTTGTTTCTGCAGCTACATACAGCTGTTATTAAAAAGTTTTTTTAAAAAAATTCATAGAACTCAGTGAATATAAGTTTACTCTTTACCTGAAAAATAGAGGAAAGAAGAATATGAATATATATATATATATATATATATATATATATATATATATATATATATATATATATATATTCAGCCAGGAAAAGATCTGCAATATTCCACTGAACACCAGAAAGGTGTTCAATTTTTACAATTACATTGTTTATTGTAATGTCGGGAAATATGTGAAAAAAAATAAAGAAGAAGAGGATTACCATAGCAGGCTAGATGGATTCCATTATAGGAGGGATAGGTTAAAAAACTGTTTATCTTGATAGAAATCTATATATCTGATTACTAAGAACTAATACTGATTTGGTAGCACATCATCTCATAATCCTATACATGCCCCATTCAGAGATTG
Organism: Thamnophis elegans; assembly: GCF_009769535.1. Taxonomy (NCBI): domain Eukaryota; kingdom Metazoa; phylum Chordata; class Lepidosauria; order Squamata; family Natricidae; genus Thamnophis; species Thamnophis elegans. The sequence goes on along the minus strand of NC_045551.1, from coordinate 54,208,530 downwards.
GACTCAAGTCTTCTCTCAATAAAATATATACCATTTAGACTTATATGCCACTTCATAGCACTTTATAGCACTCTCCAGGTGGTTTACAAAGTCAGCATTTTGCCCCCAACTATCTGGGTCCTCATTTTACGAACCTCAGAAAGATGGAAGGCTTGAGCCAGTCAGGATTGAACTCCTGGCAATGGGCAGAGATAGCCTGCAATGTGGTGACTGTGAAAGACAAATCTATGTTATGTAACTAAAAACACAAAATTGCTAATTAAATGCACCTTTGGAAAAATGAATGAGTTGAAGAATGTGCATAAATTAATGTGAAGGGCAGCAAAGAACTGTAATTATAAAAATTCCATAAATTTATGCCAGTGGAGAATGGATGGGAGAGACATTAATGTTTTTTTTCTAAACTGGAAGATTTAGCAAAGGGCTATAATTATAGCCACAGAGGAAGGAAATCAGTCTAGCTGTACATGCTCTATAAGAGAGGTGAGGACTAATAGCTAGCTCAGAAATTGTGGGAATTGAAGTTCACAAGTTATAAAAGGACCATTGTTCCCCACCTCTGCTCTATATGGGCAAACTATTAAGCCAATAAATGGGGGGGGGGAGAAGAGAGAGAGAGACAGAAAGACAAATAGACAGACACAAACATGGGGGGGGAGAGACAAAAAATGAGAGAGGGAGAACTGGAGGACAGTAGTACTTGAGAAACAATGGATATCACCATATCACCTGGATATAAATGTATACTTACATTTGTAGGTGATTTATAAGATCCACATGTTGCTACTTGCTCAGTGAAAAGAGGCATTGAAGACATTTAATGAATATCTGGCCTTAGTAAATTTGGAAGAACGCTTTAGATTCTGCGCACAGACAATGGGAAGATATATATAGCAGGCAAAGGGCAAAGGTATCTTAAATAATAGGAGACTGGACATGAAATACTGTGGCCTATCACCCTGATCAAAATGGTGTGACTAAGAGAACAAATTATTCCCTGACTGAAGTGCACCTTTTCAAGACGGATGGCTGGGAGGTAAATAATGGGAGAAGCAGTTAACATCCCTTGAGCAAGATCCAAATAAGGTCACAGATGAAGGAAGTCCAACTCATACCCCCCCCTGAAATGATTAAGATGATAAAAGAAAACTGATCTATATATAGATAATAAGAAAGATGAGATAACAACAATATTACAAATGTCACACATCTTGTAAGTAAGGCATTAAAGTACACACACAAACACACACACACACGATCCAAAAAACAAACAAAAGACACATTGAGATTGTTCTAAACAGTTGCCTTTATTGTTCCTCACCTAAAGACAAAATCTTGCTAAAGTAAAGCAGACTAGCTTTCAGCCCTCTCTAAGCGGTTTACAGAGTCAGCATATTGTCCCCAACAACAATCCAGGTCCTCATTTTACCCACCTCGGAAGGATGGAAGGCTGAGTCAACCCTGAGCCAGTGAGATTTGAACAGCCGAACTGCAGAACTGGAGTCAGTTTATTTGCACAATAAAACATATGGGAAATACTAAGGAGGAGCCCTCTTAACTCTCCTTCTCCCAAAGAAGCGCAGTAACAAGAAACCAACTGGGGCCAGACCCACCCGAATGTGGAGTGAAATCAGTGAATAGCAATAGCAATAGCAGTTAGACTAATATACCACTTTATAGGGCTTTCAACCCTCTCTAAGTGGTTTACAGAGTCAGCATATTGCCCCCGCAGTCTGGGTTGTCATTTCACCCACCTCGGAAGGATGGAAGGCTGAGTCAACATTGAGCCGGTGAGATTTGAACTGCTGAACTGCAGATAACAGTCAGCTGAAGTGGCCTGCAGTACTGCACTCTAACCACTGCGCCACCTCGGCTCATGTGAAGAAAACCCCCGAATGATACTGGTATTCCCACAGAATAGCAATAGCACTTAGACTTATATACCGCTTCACAGTGCTTCACAGCCGTCTCTAAGCAGTTTACAGAGTCAGCCTCTTGCCCCCAACAATCTGGGTCCTCATTTTACCCACCTCGGAAAGGACAGAAGGATGAGTCAAACTTGAGCCTGGTGAGATTCAAACTTGCCAAATTGCAGGCAGCTGGCAGTTAGCAGAAGTAGCCTGCAGTACTGCACTCTAACCACTGTACCACCGCGGCTCAGAATGTTGTTAGCCACTCTGTATGTGGAATTAGAGTTCAGAAGGTGCCCTCTGGATAGTGTGCAGATTGAACAAAACGAACTAGCAAACTTATGCAGCCAAAACTACTCTAATAAAATTGTAGACTCTCTGGCTCTCAATATACAAACTCTATGTGATTGATTGATTAATTAATTATCCCACACAAGGTACCTAAACATGCTGCCTTTTGCTTCTTTGGAATGACCTTACTCCATCCTGGGAACCTGGTCAAAGTTCTATCACATCAGGCAAGCAGCAAGCAGAGGCTGCAGAGCGGTATGTCCAGAAGAGGGGTGAGTTCCTGCCAGTTCTAAGCTCTTCTATAGAAGAGGTTCCACAAATCTACAGTGCCGTTTAGAACTGGTTCCAGCTCCCCCTCCACCTCCCGTCCGCACATCATCAAGATGAAGAATGAGAGGAGGAATTCTAGGAGTTGAAGTCCACAAGTCTTAAAGCTGTCAAGTTTGAACACCCCGGGGTTTTTTTTTCTAAAGGGTTAGGAGTGCAAGGGTCTTGTAACTTGACAGCTTTAAGACTTGTGTGCTTCAAATGCCAGAGTTTCTGAGCCAACATGTTGAGCATTGTTAAGTGAGCTTCACCACATTTTTCAAGTTGGCCACGCCCACCCAATCACATGGCTTCCAAGCCACTCCCACTCGGTCACATGGCTGGCAAGTCACTCCCGCCCAGTCACATGGCCAGCAAGCCGCTCCCACAAAGCAGGCCACACTTACAGAAGAGGTTCTAAAAATTTTTGAAACCCACTACTGGTCCAGAAGTTTTCTGCATGGTAAAAAACAGAAAAAAAAATCAAGGTACCATCGGCTAGATTGCTCAAAGGGACCCAGACAAAGGGATTTCATGACAAAGTCTGACCTTTGTGATGAAGGGTGAAAAATGGAAATATCTTTGTCAAAACAATGCAATTGAAGAGACGAAAAGGGAATAAAAAGGCTGCAGAAGAGGAAATTGAAGTGCTCAATAGAATGACACTTGGAAACTTATCAAACTACCCACATGGGAGAGGGAGGAAAAACACCTTTGGGATGCAAATGGATTTTCAAGATAAAGTGTTCTGCAGAATAGGATGCCCAGAGGCTAAAATCAGATTGGTGGCCAAGAAGTAGAGTGCTCAAAAATATTCTGAGCACTATTTTAAAATATTAGTCCCAGTAGTCAAGCACAATTTTGCTCAACATTTGGACATTTGCGAGTAGAACACTTGAAAATACTGTTTTGCTAAGCAAAGAAATCAAGGAAGACATCTACATGTAGCAGCTCTCTGGTGCTGAAGTTGGCCAAAAGAATGGGAAAAAAGCTCAACCAGGGAACCCAAGAATGCTTTTTTTGAAAAGGCAACTAGGCCTCCTTTATTTTTTTCCTTGAAGACCTTTCGCTTCTCATCCAAACAGCTACTTCAATTCTGAATGATTTCTGAAAGTCTTTGACCCGACTTGGAGGTTTATCTGTGCCATTAGGACACCTGAATATTATAAATAGGTGTGGAACTTACTTGGAACTGCTGAATCTCCATAGACACTCAAGGAAACCGAGATAAAAATAAAACTGGGATTCATCTAAGTCAAAGATCTCAAGTCTAACAATTTTTTTAAAGTAATCTTTATTAGTTATACATTTTTTAAAGAGTAAAACATACAAATACAAATACAATTTTAAACATACAACCCCCCCCCCCCCAAGTCTAACAATTTTTTAATGTTATATCTTTCTGCTTTTCTTCACAGACACACAGGCATAGAGCACATGCCCCTGGACTCTCCTGGTAGGATATAATAAGTAGGTGCTAGGTTTACTATCAATTCTTACCAGAGGTGGGTTCCTACCAATTTGCACCTATTCGGTAGAACCGGTTAGAAGAGGTTCCACCAGTGGACCCAGAAAGCAGGCCACACCTACAGAAGAGGTTCCAAAAATTTTTGAAACCCACCACTGGTCCTTGGATATGATTATTCTACACTATCATGCTCATATTTATAAAACTCAGTGTCTCTGTGAAAGGTAAGGATGACTACTGCATTTGTGGTGCAATCAGAACATTGCGTGTGTTGAAGTTGTTTTAACGCAAACCAAAGATGCCTTTTAAAAAACAAGTTTACATCATATTCTTATGCATGCCAGTGCTGTGTGTGAGGTAATTTAAGGTGGTTCTGACAAGTGTCGTTGGCATCTTCATATCCGGTCACATGGGTGGCAAGCCACTCCCATCCGGTCACATGGGCAGCAAGCCACTCCCACAAAGGAGGCCACACCCACAGAATAGGTTCGAACAATTTTTGAAACCCACCACTGATTCTTACCCTGCTCAGAATGGTTGCCACTCTCAGGAACTTTCCCATATACATCACCACTTCCAGCACTGACTAAAGTAGACTACACTTTATTTATGTCAGCCAGCCATTAATTCTCCTGTCAGCAGCTGTTGAAGAATCTTATGGAGCTGAAGAAATAAATGTGATAATGATATCCCCCAGAAGGATTGCTTTCATTTAATTATTAAACTCCCAGGGGTATCATTGATATCTTATGATTTAAAACAAACAAACAATCAAACAAGGAGTGCTCTCTCATCAGGCCTTTCCTGAAATCTAAACTGCATGTTTTAAACAAACAAACAAATAAAAACAACCAAACAAACTTATCAAATGTATTACTAGAGAAGCTTCTTCAAAGTGACATGTTACAAGTACAGCTAACTGGCTATCCCTATACCTGACTGAGAATGAAGGAGCCAGGAGGAGATCCATATATTTGCAAGTTAAAATGATATTGGGAGTGGAGAGACAGGAGCAAAAGACCATTTTGAGCGACTGTACATCAATGGTAAGATGCTGAGCTTGTCGTCTGGAAAGCTAACAGCCCAGGCTCTAGACCTGTTGTTGTTAGCTGCGAAGTCGCGTCCGACCCATCGTGACCCTATGGACAACATTCCTCCAGGCCTCCCTGTCCTCTACCATCCTCAAGGGTCCATTTAAGCTCATGTCTACTGCTTTGGTGACTCCATCTATCCATCTCATACTCTTCTTCTTTTGCCCTCAATCTTTCCCAGCATGAGACACTTCTCCAGTGAGTCCTTCCTTCTCATTAGGTGGCCAAAGTATTTGAGTTTCATCTTCAGGATCTGGACTTCTAAAGAGCTGTCAGGGTTGATCTCCTCTAGGACTGACTGGTTTGATTGCTTTGCAGTCCAAGAGATTTGCAGGAGTCTTCTCCAGCATCATAATTCAAAGGTCTCAATTCTAGACCTGAGCACTGCATAATTGGGTGAGTTCCCATTGTCGCTTCAGTTCTTGCCAACCTGACAGTTCGAAAGCATACAAAACACTAACACAATAAATAGGTACCACTTCAGTGGAAAGGTAACAGTGCTCTGTGATGTGATGCTGGCCACATTACCATGGAAATGTCTTTGGATAGCACTGGCAATGACTACTGGAATAAAATCAGCAGGGACTCCTTGTGCATCTTCTGGTTCCTGCAACCCAATCACTCAACCAGTTAGTTTATACAAGTTGTATTGATGCTTAATACACACATTCAGTATAGATGCTCTAGCCAACAACTATAGGGATCAAAAGAAGGAAAGGGGATATAGAAAAGAATCAACCAATTTTATTTATTTTATTTATTTGTTTGTTTTGTCAACCATGTATAAGATAATACATATAGGTACCAATGGTGGGTTTCAAAAATTGTTGGAACCTATTCTGTGGGTGTGGCCTCCTTTGTGGGAGTGGCTTGGCACCCATGTGACCAGATGGGAGTGGCTTGGCACCCATGTGACCAGATATGAAATTATGAATTAGTACTTAGGTCGGTCCAAGTAGCTATTCAGAAGTTAGTGGTTAGAAGCAATCGTAAAGCAAGATATGGAATTAAAATCAGAAATATCTTGTTGGCTATTTGAAAGGGAGTATAATATATATTTAATTTTACACACGTTAGCAGCTGCTGGAATTGTGTTTGCACAACAGTGGAAAAACAGAGATATGTAAATGAATAAATATTACAATGTGCAGGAATAAATAAATTGACAATTAAAATCAAGAAGGCTTTGAATACTTTTTCGTGTGGGATTGGTTTTAGCAATTGCCAACTAACAGAAACAGAAATTAGAAATCCAAAAGTATGAAAGAAAACACCAATTATGTAAGGAAAGGTTCCTAAAATGTATAAGGAAATATTACTAGATCATTATTAATGCGTAGATAACTGCGGGACATTACACACCCACCAGTGGTGGGTTTCAAAATTTTTTGGAACGTTTTCTGTAGGTGTGGCCTGCTTTCTGGGTCCACTGGTGGAACTTCTTCTAATTGGTTTGGTAGATTTGACGAACTGGTTCTACCGAATAGGTGCGAACTGGTAGGAACCCACCTCTGATAGGTACATACAAGATTATGAATGCAAGAAATGGATACAAATCAATGGGGTTGTTAGGACAGGGACAGTAGGCACATTGGTGCGCTTATGCATGCTCCTTACAGAGCTCTTAGGAATGGGGTGAGGTCAACAGTAGACAGTCTAAAGTTAAAGTTGTGGGGGTTTGGAGCAGAAACCACTGAATGAGGTAACACATTCCAGGCATTGACCACCCTGTTGCTGAAGTTGCATTTTCTGCAATCGAGTCTGGAGCAGTTTACCTTAAGTTTGTAACTATTGTGTGCTCATGTATTGTTTTGGTTGAAGCTGAAGTAGTCATTGACAAGTAGAACATTATGGTAGATAATTTTACGTATTACACTTAGGTAGTTTTTGTATCTTTATCTGCCCACATGCCCATCTGTATAGAAGATAAGCTACTGCTGGTATCTATGGAGCTTTTCAGTCATCCAGGTCCTGGTTGTCTCAAAGGTGCTTTTTCAAGAGGCAACTGGACTTTCTGTTTTTTCTTTGAAGACATTTCCCTTCTTATTCAAGAAGCTTCTTCTCATTCTTCTTCGGATGAGAAGTGAAACTTCTTCAATGAAAAATCAGAAAGTCCAGTTGCCTCTTTAAAAAGTTCCTTTGGGACTACTGCTAGTGTTTTTCAAATTGTTTTAAGATTTGGTTTTGATTCCCACTTGAGGCTCTGTTCATTATCTATTCTGTGTCTTCTTGGTTTCATTCTGCCTTTTAAAATTCCAAAGGGAGGGGAAGCAATGCCTGATTTTATTGGGTTAGTTGCAAGGTTACTATCCTAGACTTTCTTACATGCCCTTTTCTTTCAATAAATCCTCCTAATCAAATGTTTGAAGCTGACCAATTTTATTGCCATTATTTTAGCCATAAGGAGTTTGAGGTTGACATACCAGTGACCTGGCTTAACATAACTTCAAATCTAGGTAGTTATGGATTAGCAGAAATTTGAAAAAGCGATTTCACAGCTCATAACTTTTGTCATTATAGAGCGCTACTTCTCAAATGTTATTGTTAACTGATTGTTTTGTTGACCCTCAAAGGTGCCAATGGGAAGATAAAACTTCATGGGTTCATGTTATTTGTGATTCACTCCAACAAAAGGAACTAATCAGTTGTGCTTGGTAAATAATCCAGCAAGAATTTAACCCTAAAATTTGCCACTCTGCAAATGATTTAGAAGCAGGCACAGAACTCTCTTCTTAAGAATGCTCAACTTTCATTGTTGAGGCTGTATCTGGTGGAAACCTTTCCACCAGCTTTCCTTCCCAAAACATGTCGTCTTCTGTCCATCAACATGTGATGAGTCAGTACCTGAATACTCTTTACGATCCTTAAAGAATATCTAGGGAGACCCTCAACCATCCAAGTCACAGTTGTCCCAAAGATGCTTTTCCAAAAGGCAATTAGACTTTCGTTGTTCTTTTCCTTGAAAATGTTTTGTTTCTCATGCAAACATTTTCAATTCTGGGGCATCTTTGAGACATCCTTGAAGAAGGTTTCCACTTTTTAAGGCGAATAACGCACATAATAATTTGGAATGAAATTATTTTCTATTACTTTGCATAGTAATTTTATGCAACATCTTCTTGCTTTGCATATACTGTATTAAACATTTATCGGTGAGAACAACCAAAAGCCAGCTCTTCTTTTTTAAATAACTGTTCTTTTGCTGTACAGCATTTAAATTATGAGCAAAGAGTTGGGTAAGAAAGAAAAATCATTAAAATTGAAGTACAAATATATACAGCCTATTAAAAAATATAGACCTCTATAGTCTCTTTCCATCTCGTTATCAATCTTTCAATCCAGCCTTTTATATGCCTCTTAAAAGTTTTCCATTTGAAAATTACATGTTCTTTTATAGAATCTTTTTTAGAAACAAGCTGACATACTTTCTGCCAAAATACCCTAATTCAAGCCATGTTTCTGTCTGTAAGAACCTTTTAAAGCTTTAATTTGCTGATTGCTTATCTGAGATGGGAGTGCATTCAGCGCTTCTGGCTTCGTCTATAGTTTTTGAAATTTTAATGTATTTATAAATATCCCTTGAGTCTTGCACAAAATTGCCATTATTTGGTTAAATCCATGCTGTGGAACTCTACCCTGATTTTTGTTTTATTTTTTACTGCAAACATGAACACACTTTCCACAACAAAATCTTCTGCATTAAGATTTTGATAAATGTCTGGGGTAAAAAGTGTGGTCATAGAATACACACCACATTGTATTTAATGGAAGATGAACAAAAATCATGACAACAAAGAATTCAATTTCTGCACATTTTTTGTTTGCAATGATGCAGGTGGAAACTGGGATTTAATGGGTTTCACATTTCAAAAGTGATGCTTTCAAAAGTTCACATTCAAAAGTTCTTGGCAGTATAGATGTGTTGGAAGAAATGTCAATCTGGGTTCAGTTCCAAGTGGGGAAAAAGACACTGGATTCATGGAAGTTGCTTGGAAAGAAGATTTATTGATGAACAGGATCACATGGCTTGAGATGCTGGGCAAAAAAGGGCAGAGATGCTGAGAGTTCCTCAGTTTTATGCCCTCTCTGGGCTTTTGAATTTGAGCTTGTATTTTGATTGGTTGTCAGACTCCCATGGGGCCATGCAGGGACAACTCTGTAGGCTGTCCTGAGTCCCAGGCTTGGTTGACTCTTGCTGGGTGATGATGTAATGAAAGGACTTTGGAATTCCTATTATGGCTGTGCCTGAAGGAGGCAGATCTTTGTTATGTAGAATAGACTGGACCAGGCCTTAATGACCCATTGACAAAGATGGGGTGTGAGTTTCAGATGTAACAAAACATTTAGCTACATCCTTCAAAAGATTTTTTTTAAGTCTCATGTTTTAAATTTATATCTTTCTCCAACAACCGATGAGATAACTTAAAAGCTGGAATTTGGGGACTATTGGATCTATTCTGTTATAGAAATTCCCTATTCCTGGACAGAAAATTATATGAAGTGGATATTTCAAAATCCACTTAAAATAACTTCAAAGTGGTGGAATTTGGCACAGTAGTGTACCCAAGGAGGTTAGATAAAAATCAACAAAATGGTGGCTGAAGCATTGTGATGGAAGTCCTGTCTTCTGAAGATGCATCTCAATGAAAGGAGGTCCTCCAATTTTAAATTCCTCACAAATATATCCTTCAGGTACCACAGTGTGTGGGTTTCTTCATGGTATCTTTTGTGTATTGAGAGGGAAGACGCAGGAGCCATGGATCAGAGAGCAAGATGTTTATTAGAAGATGACAGTGATTCCCATTCTGTTTCAACTGACACGGTATTTATACTCTCAGGCACAAGCAACTGTCATTAACTGTCACTTTATTACCCAATCACAGGCTGTGCTGTGTCCAGCCAATCAGGGCGCAGAACAGCCTGTGATTGGGTAATAAAGTGACAGTTAATGACAGTTGCTTGTGCCTGAGAGTATAAATACCATGTCAGTTGAAACAGAATGGGAATCGCTGTCATCTTCTAATAAACATCTTGCTCTCTGATCCATGGCTCCTGCGTCTTCCCTCTCAATACACAAAACTGGCGATGAGGATGGGATTGCGATTCTGCAGAGCCTGGAAAACAACGCGAAAATCAGAAAAAAGTCTCAACGGAGAACAAATGGCCAGCATTATACTCTCAGGCACAAGCAACTGTCATTAACTGTCACTTTATTACCCAATCACAGGCTGTGTTGTGTCCAGCCAATCAGGGCGCAGCACAGGCTGTTGCTGGGTACATAATAGTATCTGAGCTTGGTTGCTTTCTTGCAGACATTTCATTACCCAAACTAGCTAAAATTATCAGTGCTAGTAAGGAATAGGATTTGTTCTCCCTTCCTTACTAGCACTGATGAGGTTACCTGGTTTGGATGATGAAACCTCTACAAGAAAACAACCAAACTTGGAGACCATGAAATACCCCTCATTTCGACCCTGAGCTACAAATATTCTCCTTTGTTGGTACCACAATATATTTCAAATATTGTTCTTGAATTGGGAGATAGTGTAAATAAATCTGAAACAGCATTGAGGCTTAATACACTGAATTAATTAGATTGATGCAATTGTTTCTGATAAGTCTAATAGAACAGGGGAAATCTCCATGATGAACCAGGGACTTGAAGCTGTTAGGGACTGGATGAGGGCTAACAAACTCGTGCTCAACCCGGATAAGACCGAGTGGCTGTTGTGTTTCCCTCCCACCAATTTGGCAAGTATTCCATCGCTCAGGCTGGGGGGTCAAACATTACACCCCTCAGACAGGGTCTGCAACTTGGGAGTCCTCCTGGACCCACAGCTGACTTTCGAACACCATTTGTCAGCTGTGACCAGGGGGGCATTTGCCCAGGTTCGCCTGGTGCACCAGTTGCGCCCCTACCTGAACCGGGAGGCTCTCACAACAGTCACTCGTGCCCTTGTGACCTCTAGGCTGGAGTACTGCAACGTGCTCTACATGGGGCTGCCCTTGAGGAGTATTCGGAGACTTCAGCTAGTCCAGAATGCAGCCGCGCGAGCGATTGTGGGTGCACCTCGCTTCACCCACGTAACACCTATCCTCCGCAAGCTGCACTGGCTACCTGTCGACCTCCGGATACGCTTCAAGGTGCTACTTACCACCCATAAAGCCCTCCATGGTAGTGGATCTGGGTACTTGAGAGACCGCCTACTGCCAATCACCTCCACATGACCTATTAGATCTCATCGATTAGTCCTCCTCCGAGTTCCATCCGCTGGTCAATGCCGACTGGCAACCACGCGGAGGAGAGCCTTCTCAGTGGTAGCTCCGACCCAATGGAACGATCTCCCCGTGGAGATTCGTACCCTTACCACCCACCAGACCTTCCGCACAGCCCTCAGAATCTGGCTATCCCGTCAGGCCTGGGGCTAAAGATTGTAACCCGCCCGAATGGTATGAATGTTGTGTTTTAACCATGTATTGTCTTATATGTAAAAGTCTGTTTTCCCCCCTTCCTTTGGATTGTGAGCCGCCCTGAGTCCCCCCAGGGAAAAGGGTGGCATATAAATAAACCTAAACAAACAAACAAACAAACAAACAAATTTGTCCCAAAGGTGTCTTTTCAGGGGCAACTGGATTTCTTGTTTTTTTTTCTTTTGAAGATGTTTTGGTTTCCATTCAAGAAACTTCTTCATCTCTGGCAGGATAGTGCCAGAGCTGAAGAAGCTTCTTGGATGAGCAACAAAACATCTTCAAAAGAAAAAAAACACCAAGAAATCCAGTTGCCTCCTGAAAAAGCACCTTTGGGACAACCATGACCTGGATGATTGAGAATCTCTACAGCCTTCTCCAATTTGTATAAGCCTATTTCAGTGTTGTTATTTGCAGAATGCTATATTAAACAAGCCAAAGTGACAGAACAGCCAAAAATGCAAAAATCTTGTATAACAATAGGGTTTATTTTTTGTGCTCAGCTCTTCATTTTCAGACTGATCTGAAACAGATTGATAACTCTAAATATAGATCCATTATGATTACTTAATGTTGTCTTCAAAGGGAAGCATTTCCTTCTAATGAATAGGATGTGTTGAAGCTGCTATTGATTTTTTTTCTGCATTGGCATTTTTGCAGTGATATTTGCATACTATTTAATACCATTTTTACCCAGACTAATTTTATCTTTGGCATTTATTGTCTGTTAGAAAAGATACAATCGCCCCTAATACTGAAATCTTGCTTGGAGATATCAAAGGGATATCTTCTTAATTCTATCCTACATAGCATCTGCACACTGGTAATGTACAGGTAATGTATTATTCAATACAATAATTTACATATTCTATTTTGTTGCACCATAATATCAATTTCAGTTTAAATACATCAGAATAATTGAGTCTCTGTGTATCATAGATAAATATGTTTTATGGGTTTGGTTGTTTAGATTATTTTTATAGATTTAATTTTGTAATTTGACGTTATATTTTACTCATTTTCTTTGTATTGTTATGGATGCTTTATTGTACAGGTAGTCCACAACTGACAATGATAAACAGGCCCAAAATGTATGCTCACAAGCAGGACAGTTGTTAAGTGAGTTTTGCCCCATTTCACAACTTTTCTTGCCACGGTTGTTAAGTGAATCCTTTCAGTTGTTAAGTTAGCCATCTGATTGTTAAATGAATCTGCCTTCCCCATTGACTTTGCTGGTAAGATGATCACATGACCCTGGGACACTGCAACCATCATAAATACATGCCAGTCGCCAAGCGTCTGAATTTTGATCAGGTGACCATGAGAAAGTGTGAAAAATAGTCATAGGTCACTTTTTCAGTGTTGCAACTTCAAAACAGTCAACTGTGGTAAGCCAAGGGCTATCAATATACGTTGCTCATTGACTAAAATAAATTATCTTTCTCTGTACAAAAGGTCAGGACTTCTATTACAAGGTTTTATATGCTATCTTGCTATTGGAAGAAAAATCCAGATCTAGATCCAAGCTGGGAGAAAGACGCTGGAAATAACATGAAGGCTGATTGGAAAGAAAGATCCATTTATTGATAAACAGAACCAGCCTGTGGTTCTGGGGCCACTGACCAATTATCTTGATGAGTACATGGATTTTTATAAGTTTCAGAGATGCTTTTAGAGGTGTTGTGTAATGTCTGATGTGCCCTTAAGAGATTTTGCAGCGTAGTGAGCCCTGTGTCTTCTGCTAAATTGTAGTGAGTTAATCCTATTATGACCTGAAGGGTTATGTCCTGTTCTTCTTAATAGGATAGGATAGGATAGGATAGGATAGAATAGAATAGAATAGAATTATTTATTGGCTAAGTGTGGTTGGACACACAAGGAATTTGTCTTTGGTGCCATGTGCTCTTAGTGTACATAAAGAAAAATAAAATAGAATACATTGATCAAGAATCATAAGATATGGTGGAAGAAGGCAGGGCTTAGCAGTGAGAAGATGGAGTTTCAGGCTATTCCTGAAATTCCTCTATACCGAAGGATTTTTGGACGGGTTTTTGAACCCTAGCTGTCCCGTAGATGACAGTGAAAGGTGAGCGGAGACCCAGTGACCTCAGAGATGTTCGCAAAGTCTCTGGGGGTGGGAATTAACCCCTCTTGCCAATTCCTTTCTGGATTAGCTGCGTGCTAAATGAAACTGCAGGTTGCCCCTAAGAATGGCAGAAGTGATGTCATCTGGTAAGCTGATTTTATTATTCAAGAGAGACTGTCCGCACTAAAGGCTTAAGCTAATTGAAACCAAAGAACAGAAGAATCTAGCGGCGAATTGGTCTTTTTTCTATGGATTTATGGCTGGTGGCTACTTTATTTCTTAAACGCTTCAAGGAACTCTTCGACATCCCCCCCCTCTGATCCTCTCTAAGTGGATCGTAAAATTTACTTTCTACTAATTAGCCCTTCACGATCTGACATCTTTATTACTTGGCTGTGTTTACGATCAGATAAGATTGCACAGTTTCCAGCGTCTTTCTACTTGTAATTTATAACTGCGACACATCATGGTGTCGGAAAATACATCTAAGGTTTCACTCCAGATTCTTTTTTCCGCATGTCGAGAGCTTTTTGACTCTTTTCAGAGATTGGAAAGAAAATTGGATCATCTGATTTTAAAATATGAAGGAAAAACTGAGATTGTTGAATGTTTGAATGTTCCTGAAATACAAATGGAAAATGTGAGAAATGGTGTTTGGTCTATCTCAGAGGAAGAAAGGAGGGGGGGAGTTATAAAGAAGATTCATTTAAAGAGACAGAGTGTAGGAGAAATGGAAACTCCACCCCTGAGAATTAAAGTCAATTTGAAAAGTTTTACAAGCCCGGGACAACACTATTATTTCATCACCGACATTCAGAGCCAAAAGGTGCGAAGATATCTTTGTTTGGACTTGCCTATAAAAATATTTGGTAAATTTATCCAACGCGTGGCAATTGGTTTGAGAAGATTTTGCTATTGGAGGGACACAGGCTGACAGATGGAAGAACGTAACTTAAAATTAGCTAAATCTGATTACTTTAATTTGTAATAGATATAGCTGAATAATGACTGATATGGATAGTAATGTATATATTTTGGAATTGGCTGATAGATTGAAGAATACAATTGAAAACTAGCTAAACTAATTGTTCTTTCTTGTAACAGACATAGCTGAATAATAATTGATATTGATAGTAATGTATATAATGTGGAGTTGATATGATAAATAACAATTGGATATGAGAAAACATTTTTGGATTATACATAAAGAGTATTAATTACAATAATTATCACTATTAAAAAATTAAATAAAATACATACAATCAAATGTTAATCAATACTGGGAAAATGTCATGATATATGATATAATTATATATTATGGATGCTCAGCTAAAATAGGACATGAGGATTTGATGATAATAGAGGATTTTACAAGTAAGTAAATGAAATGCCAGCATGTGTTATGGATTAATTCTTTGGCATAACTAAGGATGAAGGATGTTTAAATAACTATAGGTAATTAAAACTGGAGGTATAATGATGTTGATATGGTAAATATTTGAGTTAAGATATTTGAATTAATATGAGTTAATGGAAGAGAAGCACCAAAGCATGTTGTAACCAGTTGATATACTTCTTCTTTTTTATAATAGATACCTGTGTTTTGTTTTGTTTTCCTGCCTTGTCTTTTGTCGTTTTTGTCTTTTTCTTTGTATTATTTTTATTTTATTTTTTTTCTTTTTGCCTTTTTTTTTCCCCCACCGGTGTGGGCAGGTATTGTTCAAGATTATTACTTTTATTAATATCTTTAAATAATAATTACAGTCAAATGAAAATGGATATATAATAATACTTGAGTTAATATGAGTTATGTTGGTTGACTGTGGAGGAGATGTACCAAAGTTTATCTGTAATTGATTGACACATTTTCTACAGATGTAAAGAAAGATGCTGTACCTGTTTCAAATTAAAATTAAAAAAAAACACTTATTAAAAAAAAAGAATCATAAGATACAACACTTAGTGATAGTCATAGGTTACTAATAAGCAATCAAATCATACTATGAAACAAAACAATATAAATTGTAAAAATACAAGCAACATGGTTATAGACATAAGTAGGAAGAGATGGACACTAGGAAGGATCAGTAGAATAATAGTAACACAGTCTTAGTAAATAATTTGACAGTGTTGTGGGAATTAGTTGTTTAGCAAAGTGATGGCATTTGTGGAAAAACTGTCTGTGTGTCTAGTTGTTCTGGTGTGCAGTGCCCTATAGAATTGTTTTGAGGGTACAAGTTAAAACAATTTATTTCCAGGATGTGATAGGTCTGTAGTTATTTTCACAGCCCTCTTTTTGACTCGTGCAGCATACAGGTCCTCAGTGGAAGGCAGGTTGGTAGCAATTGTTTTTTTCTGCAGTTCTAATTATCCGTTGAAGTCTATATTTGTCTTGTTGGGTTGCAGAGCCAAACCAGACAGTTATGGAGGTGCAGATGACAGACTCAATAATTACTCTGTAGAAGAGAATCAGCAGCTCTTTGGGCAGTTTGAGTTTTCTGAGTTAGCACAGAAAGAACATTGTTTGTTGTGCTTTTTTGATGACATTTTTGATGTTAAGATTCCCACCATAATCTCATCACTCTGGAGATGAAGTTATTTTGTTTTGTGGAGAGGCTGGCCCAATCTTTCTTAATGGGCACAAAATATCTGCTAGGGAGGGCATATTGATATTTTTAACAAGTCCTGAAGATACCATTGGCCACCTAATGAGAAGGAAAGACACACTGGAGAAGAGCCTAATGCTGGGAAAGATTGAGGGCAAAAGAAGAACGGGACAACAGAGAATGTGGTGGCTGGATGGAGTCACCGGACTCCAGAGGATGGTAGAGGACAGGAAGGCCTGGAAGAATGTTGCCCATGGGATTGTGATGGGTTGGACATGACTTCGCAAGTAACAATGAAGATACCATTCACTTCATTGATAACTGAGCTGAAAAAGAGCTAGAATTTCCTAAGAGAATTAGTCCTACATGATGTGGATAAAATTTGTAATGAATTTGGCTTAATCTCCTTGGCTAGACTAGGAATATGTCTGCAGGGTGAAACTGGATGATACACACACAGAGACACACACACACAGACACACACACATTCTTTATTTCAGCAAAAATGCCCATTGATTTTCTCTGTTAAGCAGCTCATATTTTTACGAGGGGGAGGGGGGAGAAAAGATATATCAATGTTTATTTTGTCTTCATTTGTATTTGCAATAGAGTCAATCAATATTTTTTTTTAGAGTTTGGTATATTGCTGTAAATATTTGGAGGCATGGAGGAGTGTTGTACAACAGGAAAAATTAATTCTGCACTTGGAAATAAATTTTGGAGTGTGCATAAACATATTATCTGGTTTTAATTTGTTTAAAATAAATTATGGTTGGAATCACATCCATTGCAAAAGCTTTTTACCACAAATGATACAAAAAAGTAGTGAACTTGTTCCGCAAGAAGGAAGGACGTATTAGGATAAAATATCTGTTTAATATTACTGCATTAAATGCTGACAAAGAACTATGCTCAGTTAATTGAAAAATAGGTTGATTTTTGTTTCAAATGTTTCGGTCATCAATTTCTAAGTACTTCTTAAATATTCACGTTATGTAATTCTTATAGCATATAGTGGAGATCTGGGCTTCTTACAAGAGATTGATTGTTCTTTTTGAAAAAATAAATAAGGAAAGCAAAACTACTTCCTGTTTGTATGTATAACTTTGAATTAAACAAAGCAACCATTGAGAACAAAGAACATTACTTTTCTAAGCCATTTTCTGTGTTTTCCATCTGACACCCCCCATAATAAATTCAGATGTACTAATGAGTAGGCATATAACAATGAAAGAGAGCCAAGTGTAATCTAAACTAACATAATCTTATTTTTCACACAAAAAATATTTCAACATCACATATAACTTTACTATTAAATAAAGCAATGATACTATTGTATGCATAATTTCCAGTCTATTTTAAGATGTATAGTTAAGTGTTCTTATCCTTTAATTGTAAACTGTAATTCTTTTAATTCATGACTGTAATCCTTCTAGTTCCCCTTAGCATCCAACTTTCTATCCTATCATTTTACAGAAGGAGGGAGGGGAGGTGGGAGAGAGAGAGAGAGAGCGAGTGAGGGGGAGAGAGAGGGAGAGGCAGAGGGAGAGAGGGAGAGGCTAAAAATGATAGCATTTTCCAATGGGGAGGATTCTTATAATTAATTTTAAAATCAAATTTCAAATCCATCTGGACCTTTGGACTATTTCTAACTTCAGAATCAATGTTGCTGTCCTCTCCAAAGAAAAGAGAAGGAAAGGAAAGGGAAAAAAAGAAAATGAAAAAAAGAAGACAAGAGAAGAGAAAGAAAAAAAGAGGGAAAACTGCAAAAGGATGATCAGAATATTTTTTTTGTCTTGCCTTAAACTTATACTTGAAACTTCTTTCATTAGGGATTGAAGGACAGTCACCTGGTGTTCTTGCCATTGCAATGGCTCCCAATACCTAAAAACAATTTCCAAAAATGAGCAATTTTTTCATTATGAAATGATACTTAGTGAACCATTGTTTCCATTTAGGTTATGGCTATGAGCTTAGGTGGAATCCCGTGACTAGCAGCTGCTTGACTCCTAAACTGACACTAATCGAGTCATGAAAAGCAGCCCTCCAGAGTGCAAGTAGGTAATCTCACATCCCTACCACCACCAAGAGAATTGTCATCGGTCAAAATTCACCATCTGGCTGCCGATCCAGCTGCAATGCTGTCTCCACACCTTCGGAGGTCTTTAGCTTGCCATGAATCTTCACCAGAAGTTCCAAACTGAAGCATAATAAATATACTGTAAATGAGCAGTGAAGCTTTTGCAAACAGAAACATCTCACTGAAACAGCAGGTGCCTGCATCAGTAAGATAACTTTGGGCCCACAGCATTCATTATAACAGATTTTTTTTCCTAATATGAAGTGCGGCTGCCTGAAATAAGGGTGTGTGGGTATTGGTAATTAATCACCCGTATCTAAAATGTAGGGGCAAGACTGTACAAGTTGTACCCAGCCAAATAAAACCTGGCAGATACTTATCTCAGGGAACTTCCTACTTAACAGGGGTCAGTCGTGATGAACAGCACTTATTCTGGTAGGATATGAGCTCTATAAGCCTCATCCAGGAGGCACCAGATGCAAAGGAGTGTAGGAAGTTAGCACCTACCTCTCTCCTAGGAAAGTGAGATATTTTAGGAAACATTAAAAGACTATTTCCCTTAAAAGGGTGGCAGAAACTCATCTCCCCCGCCCACCTTTGTCAATGGACCATTAAGGTCTGGACCAGTCTATTCTACCTAACAAAGATCTTCAGGCACAGCCATAATAGGAATCCCAAAGCCCTTTCATTACATCATCACTTAGCAACAGCTCAACCAAGCTTTGGACTTAGGACAGCCTACAGAGTTGCCCCTGCATGGCCCCATGGGAGTCTGACAACCAATCAGAATACAAGCTCAAATTCAAAGCCCGTCAGAGGGTATAAATCTCTCTCCCCCCCTCTCTCTCTCTTTCTCTTTCTCTCTTTCCCTCTCCCTCTCCCTCTCCCTCTCCCTCTGCCTCTCTCTCTCTCTCTCTCTCTCTCTCTCTCTCTCTCTCTCTCTCACACACACACACACACACACACACACACACACACATTTTTGCCCAGGACCTCAAACCATATGATCCTGTTCACCATTAAACCATCTTTCCAACCAATCTCCATGTTTCCATTGTCATTCTTCCCACTTGGAACTGAACCCAGGTGGACATTTCTTCCAACAGGAAGAGATTATGGATCTTATGCTTGAGGGGGGGGGGGGAATTCCTTTACTGGGATTTTCCTAATCAGAAAATTTGCAATGAATTTTAATTCACATTGTTCTAGAAGCTTTAAAAATGAATTTGCTGGAGAAGAAACATATCTAATGTAAAACTGAACTCACTTCAAAATGATAGTGTCTTCAAAAATGGGAATGCATCATGAACAATAATACACTGTATAAATACAAATATGTTGACAAAAGCCTTCTCTTCTTGATCTGTCCTGGATTAGTTGAGTATGAAGATATAGAGAATAACATGAGACCAAAACTGAAGACGAGTCAACATGATTCTACACTACAGATTTGGAAGGAGTATTTTTACAGAATCCGAGTCTTGCAGAGCAGAACTGAAGACAGAGGAAAAATGGCTGTATCCGGATTAATACTAGCAAATGTTTTATTGAGAGTCTAAAGAATGTAAACCTTTAAATCTATGAAATTCTTGTCCTTCCTGCTGATTAAAGTGGCAAATGCCAGGAAATGTCAAAAACACTTGAGAATCAGAAATTGCATTCTGGATATAATGACTCCAGCTGACAAGCTAATACAGTCTTCTTCTTTATTTTGTCTGACAAGCTCAGTGGTGTATACTTCTCAAGTACATCCAACTGGGTAAGCTTCGTATCTAGTCCTACAACCGAGTTAAGAAACCAGCATCTCAACTTCCACTTGTCCATTTAAAAAGAAATGTTTAAAACAGAAGCAAGCAACCCTGCTTGCTTCATATTTTTCACTTCCTAGGGTCTCAGGAATGCCTATTTCTGCCCTCCCTTGCCCTCTCCCCCCTCCCACTCTCCTCTCCATTCCTCTCCTCCCTCTCCTCCCCTCTCCTCTCCTCCCCATTCCTCTCCTCCCCCTTCCTCTCCTCCCCTTTCCTCCCCACTCCTCTCCTCTCCACTCCTCTACATTCCTCTCTTTCCCCCTCCTCTCCTGTCCTCTCCTCACCCCTCCTCTTCACTCTATTTCTCTCCTCTCCTCTTGTCATCAACTGCCAGTCAAAGTTTTTGAAAAGTTTTTTTCTTCAAATTTCTTCAGAAAAAAAAATTAGAAAGCCAAGCTTTTTCACATCAGGCTTGTGCTTCCTAAGCTTTTCATTTCTTTTTTGAGAAGTCTTGATGTTCTATTCCTTGATCTTTACTGCAATTAGCTAAACACTGAATTATAAAATTTCCCCTATATTCCCCTTTGCACTCTCTTCCTCCCTCTCTCCTCGGTTCAGTGCCTCAATCAGTATTTCTCAAATATTTTCATAGCTGCCCTTTTTTTTAATCATCTTCCTTCATTAGTAAGAATCCAGCCCCATCAACTTTAAAATAGATAACTGGTAAGCCAATTCTTTATCCCACTGTTTAATTCATTTGGAATAAATGGTAACGTATAGCAACTTTGTATTAAGAGGCAGAATAGATGGAACATCACTTCCTATTGAGATGATGTGTTTGAAGTATTAATATTAATAATGCAGTTGGGGGAAGTAGTAAATGATTAATTGGATAATAGGAATTAAAATGCAAAAAGAATGGAATGGAATGGAATGGAAAGGAAGGGAAGAGAAGAGAAGAGAAGAGAAGAGAATAGAAGAGAAGAGAAGAGAAGAGAATAGAAGAGAAGAGAAGAGAAGAGAAGAGAATCCTTTGTTGGCCAAGTGTGATTGGACACACAAGGAATTTGTCTTTGGTGCATATGCTCACAGTGTACATAAAAGAAAATATGCATTCATCACAAATCATAAGGTACAACACTTAATGATAGTCATAGGGTACAAATAAGCAATCATATACTAGGTAATAATTAATATAAATCGTAAGGATACAAGCAACAAAGTTACTTGTCATAAATGGGAGGAGATGGGTGATAGGAATGGTGACAAGATTAATAGTAATAGTAATGCAGACTTAGTAAATATTTTGACAGTATTGGGGGAATTATTTGTTTAGCAGAGGGGTGGCATTCAGGAAAAAAAACTGTTCTTGTGTCTAGTTGTTCTGGTGTGCAGTGCTCTATAGTGTCATTTTGAGGGTAGGAGGGTAGCCAGAGGTGTTATTCAGCAGGTTCTGACCAGTTCTGGAGCATCGGTAGTGGAAATTTTGAGTAGTTTGGAGAACCAGTAAATAGCACCTCTGACTGGCCGCACCCCTATCTATTCTCTGCCTCCCGACTTCCAGCTGATCAGGAGAAAATGAGGATTTTGCAGTAACCTTCCCCTGGAGTGGGGAGGGAATGGAGATTTTACAGTATCCTTCCCCTAACATGCCCACCAAGCCATGCCACACTCACCAAGCTACGGCCACAGAACTGGTAGTATTTTTTTTTAATCCCACCACTGGAGGGTACCCATTTGGTACAATAAGTACCAAATGGGCCAAGAAACAGACTGGATACTTGGATTTTCAGCTGTTGATTTGTTATTCCTTAAAGTTAAAAATGGCATTGGTCAAGACTCCTGAGGATAACATCAATGGTCAAGAAAATAAATCAACGGATCATCAAACAAATCAACACAGAATTCTCACTTGAGGCACAAATGATCAGGTTCAAATTATCCTACTTTGGACATAAATACCTTGTTCTCGGAAAAAGACTGTAATGCTTGGAAAGGTGGAAGAAAAGAGAAGAATAAGATGGCTAGAAGCAAGGTGGATTGAACTTAGTTATAGAGGCCCATGAATTTAGTTGCAGAGGTGATGTGTACATCAATGGGAAACTCGAAAGAAGAGTAGGGTTAGATCATTATGAAGAAAGTCCTCTATGTGGTCCCTAGGAGTCATAAACAATTTTATGGCATATAATCAATAAAAAAGATAGCAAAGTTGCTGAACAGAAGGATGAAGGGCTAAATAATAATCATTATGTGATTTGTGCTCTAGGTAGTAATTTGTTAAAAAAAATAACCCTAAACTATAATGAAAAAAGATGAGCAATAAAAATAGTCAATGACTAAGGTGATTAAATGTGTGGCAAGTCCCTGAACATAGTATGAACAGCTGGAATAATACACAAATCAATGCTCTCTTCATAAACCCATTAGTCAATGAAAGAAAGTAAACAGATGTTAAACAATTTCCTAGTGGACTTAGGAAAGTATAAGTGTAAGTACCTAATAAGTCAGTGACAATGTGAATTTCCACCATTACTTGTTCTCTCAACATAGTTTTAATGAACAGGGATTCTAAATTTACCCCAAGTGTTTAGAAAGTGGAAGTCTGTTCCACTGAATAAATACCATATGTGTCGAATTCTTCAATCAAGAATTATGAGGATAACCTTTCACAGATCTTTAACAGGCAGTTCTCATCCACCTACCTCAATCAAGAGCCATGGTGGCACAGTGGTTAGAATGCAGTACTGCATGCTAACTCGCTGCTCACTCTAGGAGTTCGATTCTGAGTGGCTCAAGATTGACTCAACCTTCCATCCTTCTGAGATTGGTAAAATGAGGACCCAGATTGTTGGTGGCAATAGGCTGACTCTGTAAATGGCTTTGAGAGAGCTGTAAAGCTCTGTGAAGTGGTAGTGCTATTACTACTGCTATCATTATTGGAATTGGTTTGAGGGATCACAACTGGTATAGCTGCAGATAGGAACGGATAAATATGTTATCTGAGTTTATATCCATTTTTAATTTTTCCAGTTATCCTGAATCTGTTATGAATTTTTTTATGATACTTTATATTAAACTCACTTATTACTAACCTTCTGAATACAGATTGTTCTTGTGCATCTTTGTCACTTTTTCAATGCTAAAATAAATTTTAAGATATTTTGAGGAAGAACTGAATCTTTAACTTCCGATTTCCAACTCTACATGAACCAAAGCTTATGAACTGATAGAGGGGGGGAGGGGGAGGGAGGGGGAGGGAAGAAAACTATAAATAGTTAGTACACCAAGGTAACAGGCATAGATTATTGGGAATTTAAAGCTAATGTCATAGAACACTTTGAAAATGTATGGTAGATCTGAGAATATTTATGAAGACATCATAGGAATTTAAGAAAAAGCACAGTCTTTTTTCTGCTGTTAGTATATTTAACCTGTGCTAACTCTTTGTCAGAAAAGGAAACAATTGAGAATTGATTTTTATTTACATTTGGGTGAAGGTATGCTTACTAAGGCATTGTGCATAGATTTTTGAATGCTACCTTTCTCCTTTTTATTATTTGAAAATAATTCAATAGACAACTTTCTTCTAAAAGTCATCTCCTATTTCCGACCAGTTTTGAATTTCGGTTGAGGTATTGTTTGGGTGTAAAGTGTGAAGTTTGGCAAGTTCATAGTGAATCATGAACCAAGGCTGATTAACATTTTGTAGGGAAGGACTGGGAAGAAGCTGGAATTCATAGATAGTCAATAAACAGGGGTTGCAGGAATAAATTATTGTGATTTATGGAAGGAACTGAAGATTTATTGTAGGCATGAGAGCATGTTTGAAGACAACTTAGGAATTTTTAAAAGTTTGCCATGTTAACAGGGCAAAGAAAAGGAAGGAACATAAGGGGTGAGAAAAGTGAGATTATAAAAGAAGAAGAAAATAGATGTTTATAATAATAGAGATGAAATGTGGCAATCACTTTGGCACTGTTTCTAAGAACACTGCAGGGATACAACTATGCCATTATCAGGATGTGAGCTAAACTCTAGGGTGTCTTTACATTTACCTAAAGGGAGAACAGGCACACTTTACTCATTCCTAATATAGAGAAGAAAATATTGTGAGCATTAATAAAGCCAAAGTATCAAGCTTTTTGAATTTGTTATGAATAAATATTTCAATCCTACATATCCATGTATCCAGAAATATATTTCATTGCACTTAAGGCAATTTAATTGGAAACTGTAGACTGGAATACATGTGCCGAATTTTATTTTTAAAAATTCAAATTGGTTCCCATTCTCGGTTCAGACTGATGACTAATGTGGAGAATATTTTGATAAGGTGAGGTAGCATGGAGAACAGCTGTCTTTTATTACTCATCAATATTTATGCATTAGTTTGTAGTTTGATGAATATGCATGAATTTAGAAGCTGAATTATTTAAACCATATTAGGTGATGTGCTCCATTTTACAAGTCAATAATTGGTTCCCATGTGGATCAGTGTGAGGTTGTGGGCCAAATACTTTATCCTAAGAAGACGTAAATTAGTGGGAAAGAAAAATGAAGCTCCATCCTCTTATGTGAATTATTGTGCAAGAAAAATAATTTGCTTAGCTATCGAGAGTGAAACCAATGACAAATTAATAAGCATTCCTTTTCTCTCTCTGCTAACTCAGCAATCTGATAAACCTATAATTAGAATCCCAAACTCTCTTGAATTTCAGGAAGTTATGAAGACTTCTTGCAATCTGTTTTCCTTCAGTACAGTTTGCTTGCTAAAATGAGCTTCAGGCTTCATTAAGAGAGGGATAGAATCAAGATGGCACAAAGTGTTAATATTACTTTATAATACTTTGGTAAGACCCAGTGGTGGGATTCAAATTTTTTTACAACTGGTTCTGTGGGCGTGGCTTTGTGTGTGTGGCAGGGGAAGGATACTGCAAAATCCCCATTCCCTCCCCACTCTCAAAATTTCCACTACCGGTTCTCCAGAACCTGTGAGAACTGGCTGAATACCACCTCTGGTAAGACCACACTTGGAATACCGCATCCAGTTTTTGTCACCACAATATATAAAAAAAGATGTTGAGACTCTAGAAAAGAGTGCAAAGAAGAGCAAAAAAGATGATCAGGGGACTGGAGGCTAAAACCTATGAAGAATGAGGAATTGGGTATGCCTGGTTTGATGAAAAAAAGGACTGAGGGTGACATGATAGCGGTGTTCTAAGAGGCAAAGAAGAGTGGGTCAACCTATTCTCCAAAGCACCCGAAGGCAGGAGAAAAAGCCATGGATGGAAACCAAACAAGGAGAGAACCAATCTAGAACTAAAGCGAAATATCCTGGCAGTGAGAACAATTAACCAATGGAATGACTTGCCTCCAGAAATTGTGGGTGCTCCAACACTGGAAGTTTGTAAGAAGAGATTGGAGCACCATTTATCTGAAATAGTTTAGGGTTTCCTGCCTGAGCAGGAGGTTGGATTAGAAGACCTCCAAGGTCTCTCCTAACTCTGCTACTCTGGCATTCAATTAACCTTTAATTAAAACAGTAGGTAATGTTTCTGAAAAGTAGTGGAACATACTAAGAGAAGGGAGCAGTGGTGCACAAAACACATCCGATTAGAAAATCAATAAAATGATTAATGGAACAAATATATTTTTAAAATTTGTATTTCTTTTTCAGATTAAATGATCATAGTCAACAAATAAAGAGGTTTTTATTATGGGGTAAAATAAGAGAGGTTTTTTTTTTACTGTTTCTCTCTGTAAACAGGAAATATAAATTGAAATGAAGAGTGGGTAAACTGTGTGAGAGCAGCCACAAATTCCCTCCATTCGCACCCATGGTCTCCTTTGCAGATTTATTTATTTTTAAAAGTTGTATAATGCCTAATTCTCAAGAAATTGGGGCAACTCACAAGTAAAACTATTTCTTGAAAAATATTATATCTGTATAAAAAAAATAAAGAATAAAAGATAGCAAAGAAGACAAGAACCAGATAGGAATGACAATAAAGAAACAAACCCATCACAAATCAACATTGTGGTATTTAAGGACATGGATAGTTCATCATGGATAGATGTGTTTGATGTTTGTCCAAGGATTAATTTTTGATATTGCATCTATAGCATCATCATCTAGATCTATCAGTCCATCTACTGATTTTTTTTCAAACAGGTTTGAATTTTATTTTATTTAAAAAAAAAAAAAACATTTGCTTGGCATAGTGTGCTAAATGACCTTTAAATTCTATTGTGGTTTGGCATCAGCCTTATGGCATTTTTTCCCCCTATGGTTTTGTAACAAACTGCTTTTAAATATGTTTTATATTCAGCAGGTTTGCTTAAAATTAAGAGCCCAAATTTAGGCATATCTATGAAGTCCAATACAGCTTTTTTTCCACATAACTGAACATAGGATTGATTGATTGATTGATTGATTGATTGATTCATTCATTTAGTCAAACATGTACAAGATAACAGGTATAAGTATAAACATGGACATGAACAAAGGAAATGAGTGCAAATAAATGGGAACAGTAGGACAAGGATGGTAGGCACGCTGGTGCGCTTATGCACACCCCCTTGGGTTGGTATCTCAATTCATTTCTCTGGGAGTATGTCTCATTAAAACTAAATCAAATTTATTTCTGAGATGACTCTTATAAATTGATTCTGTGCTGTTAGGAAAGTTAGTTCAATGAGATAGTACGTTAGTTCAAAAGTTAATGTAATCAATAATTGCACAGGAAAACCAGCAATTGTTTGAATGGAAAATTTGGAAAGACACGTGAAGAAATAACATTTTTTAAAAAGAGAGAATTCTGAAATGATTAAAATATTAGACTCCAGTTACTGAAATACTATTTAAGGCAAATGTTATCAGTTCACCAAATCTTATTTAGCAGAACAGGCCCTGAATATATTCAATGTATTACAAGTGTGAGATTTGTCCGTTCAAATCATTACAAATCAGAGGTGGTATTCAGCAGGTTCTGACCAGTTCTGGAGAACCGGTAGCTGAAATTTTGAGTAGTTTGGAGAACCAGTAAATAACACCTCTGACTGGCCCCACCCCCTTCTCTTCTCTGCCTCCCAAGTCCCAGCTGATAGGGAGGAAACGGGGATTTTGCAGTAACCTTACCCTGGAGTGAGGAGATAATGAAGATTTTGCAGTATCCTTCCTCTGCCAAGCCCACCAAGCCACACCTATAGATCCGGTAGTAAATTATTTTGAATCTCTCCATTATTATAAATGCTGTGATAACATAAATACTGTTACAATAATCAAAAAATACATTAGCAGCTTACTCTCACACAAATATTAAGGCTTGTTTGAAATTGTTTGGGATTTTGCATCTGAACAAAACAAATGGAATGGAAGAAAGGACATTTTAACATTATGAACAATTCAGCAATAGAACCAGCAGCCCATAGAAAGAGTGGATTACTGTGAGCACATGGCAAATGCTGGATAGGCATCTGTTTAGAAGGCTTGCTAAGATTAAGTTTAGAGTAGTAGTGTAAATATTGCAGCCTCTTCAGGAAATAAAGAGAGAAGGGAGGGAGGCACAGTCTTGTCATTAATATTTGAGTGAAAGATAAGTCAATGTAGCAAAAAAATCACCAGCCTCTCAAATCTCAGAGTCATATGATGTGATATTTAGAAGGTGAACATGAAAACAAAAATAAAGGGCTTTTATTCAAATAATGTGGCAGAGCCCTGGCTTCCTTGTTTGAAAAAAAAAAAAACCTTGTCTGCCGGGCTGGCTTTACTGAGGTCTGAACTCAATGCTATGGTTGCCACAGAAACCAGCAACCCCCACATATCACTGTCTGACCTCTACTTCTTTAAATGTAGTCATGCAAAATGCATGCCAATACACTTTTCCTGTGGGTAATACTCAAGCAATTAAATCAGTAGTGGGAAATGGAGAGTATGAGAGCACCATCACACGGTCTGATTTACAGAAGATGATTTCTGGAGTGAGAAAACAAATGTCACACTCAGCAACCAACTTCCATATATGGTTAAACTCATCGTAGTTTTCCATCACTGAAAAGTGGAAGAACTGGAACTATTTCCACTAGGGATAATAAAGGGAAAGTATGAGGAAAAAAATCAAATACCTAATTCTACATGTAATTACGGCAGCCAGAATCTCATATGCACAGAATTGGAAAAATAAACACATACCAATGGAAGATAACATGATAAAAAATTTATTTGTTTGTTTGTTTGTTTGTTTGTTTGTTTATTTACTTATTTACTTATTTACTTACTTATTTATTTATTTATTTATTTATTTATTTATTTATTTATTTACTTACTTACTTACTTACTTACTTACTTACTTACTTACTTATTTATTTATTTATTTATTTATTTATTTATTAATTTATTTATTTATTTATTTGTCTTGTATGCCGCCCACTCCCGGAGGACTCCGGGCGGCTCACAAAAGACAAGGGAAAGGGGGGAACAAGACAAAGACAACATATTAAAAACAAAACCAACATTCACAATTTCCGTGGAGGTAAGTGCTTCTCAGCCCCCCCCCCCAGCCTGCTGGAACAGCCAGGACTTGGTGGTTTGCGGAAGGCCGGGAGGGAAGTAAGGGTCCGGATCTCAACAGGGAGCTCGTTCCAGAGGGCCGGAGCTGCAACAGAGAAGGCTCTCTCCCGGGGAGTCGCCAGCCAACATTGGCTGGCAGATGGAATCCAGAGGAGACCTAACCTGTGCGATCTAATTGGTCTGAGAGTGGTAATCGGCAGGAGGCGGTCTCTCAGGTACCCAGGTCCGATGCCATGTAGGGCTTTATAGGTATATATTTTTTTATAAAAAAAAATATTGGATAGGCTCACAAAAGAGATAAAAGACAAAAAGGAACCAGACTATTACTCAGGATGGGACTTATGGTATAATTGGCTAGAGGAAAACAGTAGCAAAGCAATAAAAAAAAAGAAGAAAGATCAAAAAAGTACAAAACAAACACAAAACCGAAGAATGAACAAAAGGGGGAATTACAAGACAGACTATGGATAAAAAATAGTATGAAATAAGAAATATGAGCATTAAATGTATATAAAGGACATTACATATGGAATTAATAGAAAAGATATGTAAAACAATATATATATAGATATATAAGTGTTGTGGCCCAGCAGGAGCCGTTGGAGCTGCCACCAGACTCTGAAAGTGAAGGGCCCTATGAGTCGGCTTTGGAAGATGTGGAGGACCCTGGACAGAGTTCCGACTCTGAGCAGGGGGCAGAGAGGCTGGTTGGCCACCAGGAGGCGCCTGAGCCTTGGACCAGTGGGGAGGACACAAGGGAGTGTGATCCGGATGTGAGGAGTGGGGAGGAGCCAAGGGAGTTGTTCCTAGATGCCCGGCAATGGAGAGCTAATAGGCGTAAAGAACAATTACGCAATTACAGAAGGCAATTGCACTCAGCTGGTGGTCATTAGGCTCCTCTCCAGACTATAAAAGGACTGCTTGTGCACATGCCCCTTTTGCAAAAGTCAATGCAGGAACTAATGTTGGAGGACATTATTGTAAGCTTGGCAGGCTGAATTGCTGCCACAGCTTATCTGTGCTGGATTGCTGCCCAAGCTTGTCTGTGCCGGTTTGCTGCCAAGGACCTGTCTGTCTGTTAATTAAATGCCGTAACTTATCTTTGGCTCGGAGTGTGTGTTAGTGTGGGACGAGGGGGGTCAGAACATATAAGATATATATGCACAGACAAAGGAAACACAATGGATATATAAAAGATGTAAAATGTGCTGCAAAGATGATATGATTGTATAAACAAAAAAGGAAAGAGGAAAAGCTATCACATATTCTAGTGATGGTGAAGTAGAAATAGCATCCATACAAAATAAAGATGTGCCAGGTTTTTTAGATAGTGACTAGCCTACTATTGGTCACTCAGCAATGACAGATGGCTAAATAGCAAGGACTCCAAAATGGGTAGGAAAAGAAATTATAGCTTCTGGAACATCTGGGCTTTCTTAAGGAAGATTGTTTTAGTCTTTGAAAAGTGTAATTTTGGAACAATTGTGGAATATATATTACAGATTATTTTTTTCATTTGTATTTTATTACATTGAGACAGTGTCTTGAGCCAGGATTCTGAATTCTGAAAAAAAGTATTTTAAGAACTTCCAAGTTGCTTTTTAGTGTCTAGTTGTATCTGAGATATGTTTAATGTTGATGCGTCTCACATTGACGTAACCAGGAAACAGAGCAGGGTTGGCTTTAAATTAAGGCTGAGGGGGCACTGGTTTCAGGGCACCAGCCCTTAGGGGCTACCATTACTTTCTTTCCATTCTAAAATGATTAATTGCAGCTTACTGTATATGTGGCACCATAAGCTGGCATTCTGCAGCATGAGAGACAAATTCTTTGTAAAATTTCTGGAGCTGATACTGAGTCACTGGGAAACCACAAAAGGTAGATTTTGAGCAATCTTTTAGTCCAAAATGTCAATTCATAATGTACTTCAAAAATCTGAAATGCTTTCTACTTTAGAAACTAAAGCAGGTTACAATAATTTTATCCAGGTTATCCTTCTCATCATAGTCCAACACTTCTAATTCAAGACTCTACAAAAATCAGAGGATGATTGAATGATGATATGGAACAGGGAGGAAGACAACAGGATACCTGAAATTAATATCAGTGCAGATGTTATTTGTCTGCATCTATCTATCTATCTATCTATCTATCTATCTATCTATCTATCTATCGATCGATCGATTGATCTATCAATCTATCTATCATCAGTCTAACTATCTATCCATCCATCCATCCATCTATCTTTGGACATTTAGGAAGAAAAACCTTTCCAATAAGAAGTAAAGGTAAAAACCTGAGACATATGAAAATTAAAGGGAACTTTTGGGCATATGTAACCACTTTTCCACCTCGGTATTGGAGCTTATAATACTTTTGAAAAGCTGCTTTTCAAAATCCCGAAGTCCACATGCAGAGAAGATATAAAGACACACTTTGCACAAATTTTCCTGATTTAAAGGCTTGTGGAAGGGGAAAAAAACCCATAGAAACTATTCCAGATTTTACACATTCTTTTTGTAAACGAGAATACACGAATAGTACTTTTATACTAGATAGCAGCATCATTTAATATCATCCAGCATTACAAGTCCATTATGCTAATCTTTAAGTAAATGGGCAGAATAAATTGGCACTTAATTGACTGTAGACTGTGTTGCAGATACTCACCAAGGCTTATTCTTTTTCATTAAACTGTCTAAAATTATTTTTCTGGGTTACTGTTTTGTTTTGCATACTCTTGCATATACTAAAATGAGTGCCCCGAGAA
This sequence comes from Thamnophis elegans, assembly GCF_009769535.1. NCBI lineage: Eukaryota > Metazoa > Chordata > Lepidosauria > Squamata > Natricidae > Thamnophis > Thamnophis elegans. The sequence continues at coordinate 54,177,137 of NC_045551.1, read as the reverse complement.
AGATTGATGTACTCAATAAATTTTCATATTAGAATATGTTCATTTCAGTTTACATTACCTATTTACAGGGAGAAACAGTGGGAAAAAAGTCTTCTCAGTCCCATCCTCCCATGAAATTGTAGCAGTAAAAACGTCTACAGTTGCTTAAACCAATATGTACTATCTATTCAAGAATCCACAGTCTGTAAACTGGAAAATCAAGCATAACTTAGCTATCATGCATGGCATTGAACCAGTTTCTCAGTTTATTCATACACTTACTGTGATCCCAGATAGGTGGTACATTTTATGTAGCTGCTATTCTTTGTTCAGTTCACTGGATTGCAAGATGTCCAGTTAGACACCAGAAATTTAAATTTATTTTCAAAGAAGATAAGCACAATATCTAACCTAATGCAATGTTCCCAAAATATGACAAATGAATCATTACAACAACATTCCTCCTAAACAAGGAGTGTCAATCTCAATTTCATTGAGAGCCACATCAGGGCTGTGGTTGACCTTGAGGGAGGCCAGGCAGGTGTGGTCAACTGGATGGCATGGGCAGCTTGATGCTACTCATTGGGCATGGTCAACTGGATGGGTGTGGCTGACTGGGTGGGCATGGCCAGCTTGACACCACTCCCCAAACTGTTGGCAAGTTTCCTCGTCACACACAACCAGGCTGAAGTCATGCTGGCCCAATGTTTCCTCTTCACATTGTGTACACTAGGCCAAAGTGACATGGGCCGGCCCCTTACATTTTCCAGGATGGCCCTGTGGGTCAGATCCAACCACATTGCGGGCTGGATCTGGCCCACGGGCCTTGAGTTTGTCACCCATGTGCTAAACAGATGTTGAGATATATTAAAAAAAGAGAAAAAGAATCAAGCAATCTTCAATTAAAAACAATTAAATAGAACAACCAACAGGTGACTATCATGACAATAAAAATACAGGAATTAAAACCTGTAGGTGGCGCAGTGGTTAAATGCGGCACTGCAGGCTACTTCAGCTGACTGCAGTTCTGCAGTTCAGCTGTTCAAATCTCACCGGCTCAGGGTTAACTCAGCCTTCCATCCTTCTGAGGTGGGTAAAATGAGGACCCGGATTGTTGGGGGCAATATGCTGACTCTGTAAATCGCTTAGAGAGGGGCTGGAAGCCCTATGAAGCGGTATATAAGTCTAACTGCTATTGCTATTGCTATAAAACAAATTAATTTTGATGAGCTAGTAGTTAAGGTGCTGAATTTGAACTGTGAGACCAGAATTCTCTAGTTCCCCAGGCATGGAAGCCAGGTTAGTTATTTTGGGCCAGTTACTCTTTCTCAGCCCTGGGAAGAAGGCATTGGCAAACCACTTCTGGAAAATGTAGTGCTGAGAACTGCATTGACTTGTTCATGTAGTTAAATCAAGTCTGACTCAAAGGCAAAACACAAACAACAAAAGGAATCCTGTCTGCCAGTTATTAAAAATGAGCATTGGCATATAGAGCAATAGCAACTCCTGGAACATTTTTCTTTACCAAGAGTATAAGTTTCCTGGCAGATCTATATAGGTATAGAAGAAGCAAAGCCAGTTCTAAAGTTTTGGGGAGAACCGCAGCATAGTAAAAACCCTTTTTTCCTTGCCAGGGCCACCTAATGTCTACTGTCTATATTCTACCAATCCAGGTTATGCATTTTATTTTGGGAAAAACAATATGCGCCTTTCAAAAGTCTTTAGTGTCTGGCAGTGTTGGGATTCAATTTTTTTTTACTACCAGTTCTGCGGCTGTGGCTTGGTGGGAGTGGCAGGGGAAGGATACTGTAAAATCTCCATTCCCATCCCACTCCGGGGGAAGGATACTGCAAAATCCCCATTTCCTTCTGATCAGCTAGGACTTGGAAGGCAGAGAATAGATGGGGGCGGGGCCAGCCAGAGGTGGTATTTACCAGTTCTCCCAACTACTCAAAATTTCTGCTACCGGTTCTCCAAAACTGGTAGCAGAACCTGCTGAATACCACTTCTGGTCTCTGACCTTGGGTTTGTAAGTTTTTCTCAGGCTGCAAAAACAGCTCAGGTAAATTCCTCTTCTCTCTTCCAGCTTCCCACACATTCCAATCATAGCCATTCTACCTCCTGCCTTCGTTTCTTGGTCAAGTAGCAAGTAGAAAGAAGTGCTTTGCGAGTCAACCTTGACTAAAAAAAAGGTAATTTACAGGGCAACCTAGCCTTGTAACTGTTACTTTAGTTCTAGATGAACAGAACACCTTTGTTTTCTTTATTGGAAAGAAAATAGCATGAACCTAACTTTATTTGCATTGGGAGATACTGTATCTATGGATGGGAATATATTCTTGGGGACATCTGGCCCCTTATCAAACACACTATTAAAACTACAGCTTGGGTTTCTCTTTTTAATATCAGAATGGAATGAATGGTTCCCCCTCTCCCATCAGGGCAACCTGGGCTACCTAAATATGGGAAGGATCATACTTTTTGCCTTTCACCTTTCAGCCCCAATCCAGGAGTCTTGGCAGGCAGTTGGTTTCACAACAAAATATTGTCGCAAAATAGTTTGTCATGAAAACATCTGCCTGCAAATGCTCCTGGATTGGGGCTGAAAGGTAAAAAGCAAACAGCATGCTCCTTCCCATATTTGGGGTAGACCAGGGGGTCCTGATAGGGAAAAAAAGCACTTAATCTCTTTCCTGGTACAGCTAACAAAGGAGGAGAACCTGTGGCTTAGAGGTTAATACATCTACCTAATATACAAGCAGCCCAGGTTTGAATCCCAGAAGGGTATAGCTAGCTGATGAAATCTAAATAGCTTGAAATAGATCTATACTAGTCTCCCTTTATTTCTTTGTCAGTAAATATAAAAAATTAACACTAGAAATGGAATATAATCTCTATTGCTATTAATGATCAGATGTAATAAAACTTGATACAGGTTACATTTCTGTAGGGAGGTGTCAACCATAAAACTAACAAGAGCGGTGATGGTGAACATTTTTCTGCTTCGGTGCCAAAAGGGTGCCAAACTGCAATGCTCTCCTCTCTGTGCATGCATGCACACACCCCTGTGCTCTCCTCGTGCATGCAAATAAGCCTCGCTGAAGCTTCCGGACTTCTGATAGGCCCATTGAGTCATTTTTCTCCCTTCCCAGGCTTCAGGAAAGCCTCTGGAGCCATGGGTGGTGAAAAATGAGACCAATGGTCCTACTGGAAGTTCAGAAATCAATTTCCGGTATGCCTGTTGGGCTATTTTTCATCCTCCCCAGGCTTTAGGAAGTTTTCTTTAAGTCTGAGGAGGGTGAAAATGGCGTCCCTCGCCCTCCTGAAGGCTGAAAATCAGCTGGCAAGCATGCACATGTGTGCTGGAGCTGATATAGGGCAATGCTTAGCGTTCCTTCAGATATGGCTCCATGTGCCACCTGTGGCACGCGTGTCATAGGTTTGCCATCACAGAACTAGAGGCATTGATTAGTCAGCTAAACAGTGACTAAATTTGGCTCTTCTTAAAAGATTAGAATCATCACAAAAGTTATAAATAGAACCAATTGGAATAACTGGGGAATTTGTTTAAATATGGAGTTTATCAACTCTAAATGTATAGTAGCATAAAATAGGCAGCATAATAAAGTGTGATTTATGGTTTTAATAGCCCTTTCACTGCATGGGGAAAATCTTAATCCAAATGGGAAGCCCTTATATCTCCCTTTCAAGAGTGCTGTAGGAAGAAGGCTAATTAATACCTCCTATATTCTGAGATTATAATTGGGTTTAAATATGTCCAGGCCTAAGAGGTTAAAGGAACTACAGGAATATATTCTTGGGAACATATGGCAAGTTGAGTTGAATATCAATATCCTTAATTTGTTTCCTCAAAGATACTATTCCATATTTATACCCAAGCATTCAGAACTGAGTTAAAGACGAATCCATGAGACTCCAGTCAAATTTACAGGGGCAAAATAGTCTGGTGTTCAGAGAGGGAATATTTTCACTTCAACTAGTGGAGACTAATGTTAACAATTTAAAATGAGCTTTCTACCTCACTTAATGCATAGCACAGTTGATTAAGAAGAGATATTCCATGGTTCTGTTCAACCAATTAACTTGATCATTGTATTTTGCACCAGCTGCACTTAAATGACTTTAAGGATAGTCCTAAGGATTTCTGTACTTCTCCCTGAGGCCATCTGTGCATTAAATCCAAACTATAATCCAGAGTTGGGACAAGTTATGTTATTCACACCAAAACACCTTCCAATTGCTAGGCTTAAAATCCTTTTATCCACAGCACTCTGATATATTTGAAGTCAATTTTAGTTAGTTGTTCCTCAGCCGGACCATCTCTCTTAATTAAAATAGAAAGGAGAGAGAGAAAAGAGCATGTTTTCAGCATACTCACACTATTTCACCTAGTAGTTGTTAGGATGACTACTGATAGTGGTATCATATAAGTACTTGTTGTGGCCCGCCAGCGGCCACTGGAGTTGGCAGCAGAGTCGGACAGTGAGGAGGTTGGGGAGAAACATGGGCCAGTCCTGGGGGCTGAGGAAAGCTCAGACGAGGGCTTTGCATCAGAGGCAGAGAGGGAGTTAGACAGCAGTGAGGCAGAGGAACAGCTGGAGCCTCTTCCCAGTGTGCGCTTATGCAGAGCTGCCAGAAGACAAGAACGACTAAAAAAGCAGGGTTGAGTTGGGAATAAAGCCACACCTTGAGGTGATTGGCCCCTCCCAACAAAAGAGGAGTGAATGGGGAGTGGGCTTTTGCAGGAAATAATTTGTTCTCTCTGTCGTTTCAAGAGTGGACATTTCTGTTTGTGACTATAAGAGACTCTGTGCCAAGCGTTGCCTTGCCCTGTGTTTGGAAACTAGTTATCTGGCAGCTCTCCAAGCAAGATAAGGTTCATGTTGATAAATATTCCTCTGAAAGACTGTTTGCCAAGCCTTGCTGACTGTGAATGAAAGGAATTCACAGTCGTGTAAATTAAAGAGGTTTTGCCAGGACCAAGACTGTGCTTCATGATTTTTAAGGAAGCCTAGGTCAGAACAGTAGGGGAGGCCAACAGATAATCAATTGAACTTAATGGAACCTCATAATTCAAGTGTTCTGGTGCTGATCATTCATCTGTTAAACCCTAATGCTCTACAACTTTTGAGCCTGAAGATACATTCCAAATTATCCGTATGTGTATTTGTGTGTCTTTATATTTGTCAATCTTCTTGATGTTGGGACATTTTACTATTTGCAATGAGTTATTTTAGAATGTATTGGCAACTACAGATTATAACTTGTATGAGGAAAGAGATCTCAAACTGAATTTCTATATGAATATGAATTATTTCTCCACTGTGTAATTCTTCTTTACTAGTGGCTTGCATGTAATAAAGTTACACAAGGGGCCTCTCCTTAATCCCCTTTTCATCTGCAGCAATCTGAACTTCATCAAAAGCATTCTGGAGAAGATAAAAGAGATCACAATAAAAAGGGCCATCTAGGGCAAAACATTAACCCTAAATTTTTCAGGCACTGAACTGGTAGTAATGCCAGGAGAAACCAGTGGTGGGTTGCAGGCAATAGGCGGGTGGACCGGAGCCTGCCCCGAGCACTGGATACCGTTCCGGTAAGGTGCTCCAGAGGGCCCACCTGCACACTCGAGCTCCTTACCGGTCTTTTAAGTCTTCTGCGCTTAGCAGCGCTAAGCAGCTTAGCAATGCTGAACAGCTTAGTAGCGCTGAGCAGCTGGAGTGTCGCGGAAGCTCATGGAGGCGCTAAGACACATGCGGGCACTGCGTGTGTGTGCATGTGAGCTGTGCATGTCCATGTGGACACTGCCAGGCCCATTCCAACTGTACAAGTTGGAACAGGATCCGGAACCCACCACTGGCAGGAACCTATCCCTGTGTTGTACCAATGAAAATGTCTACATGTTCTTCGTGAGTTTGGCTCAACATAAGGCACAATGCGTAAACTATTTGAAAATCAGTTTTTCCTCTTGTGATTTGCTTCAACCCATTGGACCTAAGGGTGGTGGTGGTGTCATAAGCTTGTTGGATTGTTCACAATTTTAGAAGTGAAACACCCCAGTTGAAAATGGGGTGTTAACTTTCTCTCTTTTTTTAGAAAGACGTTTTGATTCATACTTGTAGAATTTGCTAAATGTGAAGATAACTCTTAGCATTAGGGAACTAATTCATATCTGTTGACAGCTGAAGCTGACATTCCGAACACCATGACTTGGTAATCCATCTTAATAAGCTCCTGGCATTGGTTTAATTCTTTGTCACAGTTTCATTCTTATATCTTCCATTCAGCACATCATTATTCACTGAGAATGGGGGGTGGGGGAGGGGACAAGCTTGCATCTCTTTAATTTTTATATTCATCTCCAGTGGGTTTTCCTTTTTTACAGGGCTATTTTTCTTCTTTACAATATTGTTGCGTTTGAGAGATCAATATAATACCAGTGAAGAGAAATGAGACACTTTGAAATTGTATCAGGGGTCCAAAAATACCAATCACAAAATTGCCTCTTTTTTTGTGCGTGCAAAACCTCTTTGCCCAGGTCTCAGGGTACACTTATAGGTGTCAGCTAGTGTGAAAGCCTGCAGATATACAGGTTACTGCAATATAAATGGTATGTACCCTGATGAATCGCACATGTCACATATGAGGAATATCATCATCAGGATGTAATGAATTGTGGAAAAGGACACAATTCTATAAAAGGCCATAGAAATCTAAAGACGGTATATTGAGAGAGGAAATATGGACTCTTTTCATACTCTAGACCTATCTCCCTTATTGCGAGCAATAATGTTGTCAGTATTGGCATAGAGATACAGTGAAATGTATTATGTCAATTTAGGACCAGAAAGCTTCAGACAAGATTTCAATCCACCAAGATATCACAAGGAAAAAACAATCACAAATATTTTCTTCATAGCTCTAGACCAGGGGTGTCACATTCACGTCGTCACGGCAGCATCACGTGATGTATTACAACTTTTTCCCCTTCGCTAGGCATGGGCGTGGCCAGCACGTGATGGGAGTGGCCAGCATGGGATGCATCTGGCCCACGGGCCGCGAGTTTGACAGGGCTGCTCTAAAGGTAACTGGCTACTAGGAGCCAGCAAAAAGTCTTTATTAAATAAGTGTAGGGAATGTAATGTGATTGGATAAAAGGCTTCAGGAAGTCCAGCTGTTGTTTTAATTTAATATTTTATTTCCATTTTCATTTTCATAACACACACTCACATGTATACTATACATAGCCCGTATCATATAGTATTAAATAATAATTACATCAGTTCCTCTTGTCAACAATGCCCAGAAAAATAGAAACCATTATAGCTCTTCTGCTCTCCATACACCTCTTTCTTCTACCACCCTCCAACTTTCTATCTTCCCTCCATCATCCTTTTCTACTCTACTTCCCCTCCCTTTCTACTACTCCTCTCTCTACAATCCACTCCTCCTTATCCTTTTCATCTTCCCCCCTTACCCTCTCTCCTATCCTTCTCTTTCCATCTTTCTTCTCCCTTCTATTTCCCACTCCTCCTCTCCTTGGTGTATTTCTGCTACATGTCAATATGCTTAACATATCCTAATTTTAAAGAAAAAAAATAGTAATAATAATAGCAATGAAAATATAAGAAAAAAAAACAGTATACATGTGGGGTCAAAGGTCAAATTACATTAAAATCTAACACATCTCATCAAACCTAATATATATCCCTCCCCCCACCCTCCCCCACAACCCCCCACAACCTACCCCCCCTGACTTCCCAGAACCCGTACACGGTATAGATTTTTAACAAACACAGTCTAAAATATATTGGAGAAAAGAATAAGAAATTAATAACATCTTTACATTGAACTTAGTTCCTCCTTGCTAAGCTAACTTTAAACAATTTAAATCATTCCTGATCTTAAGCATAAGCTATCTGGAATTTCTTAGTCCCGTATTTATTTTGTATACAATCAATCCATTTTTTCCTTCCATAGAAGGAAGTCCAGCTGTTAATGTAACCAGAATTGAAAGAAAAACTCAAAATCTATTGAAAACACTTAGGATGGGAACATGGACCATCCACAGTATGCACCAAGGAAAACTTGATGTTGTTAAAGTGGATTCAGAGTCAGTTTAATGTCAGGTTTCCAAGTAACATACCCATAGCAAACAAAACTCTGAGGCAGGCAATTTCCTCAAAGAATATGTTTATTGGGTATGTCATATTAGCACAGGCTGATGAAAACCGATTCTGAATATTCCCACAGTTTTCACCTAATTAAAAGTAAGTTTGTCACTTTCTCAAAACTTTCTCAGTCACATGATCCAATCAAGATGCTGTCCAGTTGCTAGTTGACTCCAGTCCCCGCCTTCCGAGTACCTACATAAATGTCCTTGGTTCCCAAGAGAAAATATTTTGTTTTGGCTACAACATTCCAACTATCTCTATTCTCCCCCTACCTATCCCTTTTCTCTACTGTGTCAGCACTGAAATCTCAAAATGTCAGGCCGGCTTCAGGGTTGACAGTGGAAATGGCATGGACTAGTATTCTCAGAATAAGTAAAATATAATGGACAGAATCAGCCATTTCTAATCCTAGGAAATAAAAATTTTCTATTCTAGAAATAAACTTTACAGAGGAAAAAAACAGATTATAAATTGTTGGTCCAAAACATGTTGTATCCCTGACATATGCAATTAGATACTAACCTAGTCAGTGACACAATAACTGCCATCAAGATTTCCGATAGGCCATTCAATTTCACCATTACACTTCTGGAGAAGTGATTAATGAATTCTATGAAAGATTACAGCAAGTAATAAATCAAAAAAATATTAGTGACTTTAGTGTAAAACTGGAGAGCAACCTTTATTTGAAATGTTTTTTTTAATGGATTTTATTGCTAAATGTGAACAATAACTGCTAGGTGCCTGTACAATAAAATAGTACAATTTTAGTATGATAAAGAAAATCACTACCTATACATTGCCAGTCTTAGTTATCCACGCAAAATGCACTGTCTTTTATCAGTATTTATCTATTATAATGTGAACATTTAATAAGGCTTATACTATTATACTTTGAGAGTTCTCTCATATTAGCTTGGCATGACTCAGTGCAAGATTTCAAGTCTGGGCACTGAGATGTATCAGCCCTTTGTAGTAATGACCTCCATGAAGGAATTACATATAACATAGAGAGTTTGAAGGGACCTTGGAAATCTTATAGTCCAATCCACTGCTCAAACAGGAGGCAGTATCCCATTTCAGACAAATAGTTGTCTAGTGTCTTCCTGAAAGCTTCCAGTAATGGAACACTCATTATTTTTGAAACAGGGGCGAAATCCAGCAGGTTCTGACAGGTTCTGGAGAACCTGTAGCAGAAATTTTGAGTAGTTTGGAGAACTGCCAAATTCCACCTGGCTAGCCCCAGAGTGGGGAGAGAATTGAGATTTTGCAGCATCCTTCCTCTACCACGCCCACCACGCCCACAGAACCAGTAGTAAATTTTTTTTTGAATTTCACCACTATTCCAAAGGCAAACTCTTCCATTGGTTGATTGCTCTCATTATTAGAACTCTTTTTCCTTGGTTCTTGCTTGCTTCTCTCTTTGGTTAGTTTCTAATGATTGTTTCATATCTTGCCTTCTGGTGCTTTGGAAAATAGTTTGATTCCCTTGTTTTTGTATGCATTCATAGCTAAGATGAGTTTTAAATCCAGGATGGATTAAGATATGGAGGTGGTGACCCTTTGAGAGCTGTATGCAACGAGATTTAATTTTAATGATGCCGATTAGTGTACATTCAAAGTGACAAGAAAGTTGTTTTAAGTCTGTTATAATATGAGTCTATAATTCTATAGACTTTTGTGTGTGAGATTGAGGGAAGAAGAGAGAAAAGGTGGAAGGGAGGAGGGGGGAGAGGAAGGGGGAGAGTGAGAGTGAGGGGGAGAGAGAAAGAGGGGTGGAGAGATATTTTAATGCACAGTCATGATGTATTCTGACAAATATTCTCCTTAAAACTAGGTTAGACTAATTGTTACAATCAGTAAAAATTCTGATGGCCATGGTTTTCCATTCCAATAGGAATGACTTTCCTATTATATGCTTCTTCTTGAATCTTTTTAGAATGGAGATTTCAAAGACTGCAATTAGAAATGTCTGTATGCATGCCATAAGTTTTAATTCTTTCCAAATATTGTACTTTTAAAGGGTCACTACATTGTCAAATTTTAATGTATTGTGTTATTTCTATGATGGGATATATCTTGTACTGCAGTGAGTCTTGGACCCTTTATGTATGGCAGGAGAGAAAGTTGAACACCTTTCATATGCACTGTTTCTCCGACGTATCCTTGGCATCTCCTGGTATGACAAAGTTCCAAATAGCGCAAACTTGGGACATGCTGGAATTTCTAGCATGTATACATTGAAACAGTGATGTCTATGCTGGCTTGGTCATGTCGTGAGAATGGCTGATGGTCGGATTGCGAAAGATCTCCTGTATGAAGAATTAGTGCAGGGAAAGCGCTCCAGAGGTAGACCACAGCTGCTATACAAGGATATCTGCAAGAGGGATTTAAAGGCTTTGGGAATGGACATTAACAGCTGGGAAACCTTGACCTCTGATCGTTCAGCTCGGAGGCTAAAGATGCAGCATGGCCTTCTCCAGTGATAGGATTCAAATAATTTAACAACCAGTTCTCTGGCCTAATGACCCGCTGGGTAGGCGGGGCTTGGTGGTCTTGTGACTGTTTGGGTGTGGCCAACTCAACGTCAGTCAGGTCAATGGGCGCTTCACCTTAGCTGTTACAATGCAATTAGAGTTAACCAGAGAGGCAGTTTCTGTATAAGGAAGGCAATAAAGATTAGGCTAGAAACAGCACCAGAATGTTTCCTTCCTGCCTCCCTTACATGATTAGCCCTGTAAAGTAAAACAAAAACAAAAGGAGATTTCTTCCAACAACCGGTTCTCTGAACTGCTCATAAAGTTAACAACCAGTTCTCCCGAATAGGTGCGAGCTGGCTGAATCCCACCACTGGCCTTCTCAATATTCGAAGGGACACTTGTTCGGCAGGCTAAGGCAAAGAGGCAGTCCCGGAACCAGCGAAATCTGGGGGCTGGGCAGGGGACAGAATGTATCTGCCCTCAGTGTGGAAGGGATTGCCACTCTCGAATTGGCTTTTTTAGCCACACCAGATGTTGCTTTAGGTCCTCTTTCCAGAGCATGATACCATAGTCTTTGAGACTGAAGGATGCCAGATACATACATACATATATCCTTTGGAATTTCCATTCAGAAATTAGCATGTTTTCCTCTTCCTCCCCCTCCTCCTCCTCCTCCTTCTGTAAAAATGACAAAGGATGGGGATAGAAGCTTGTTTAGCTCAACTGTAATGTTTCCACTGACACATAAAATAATTTGCTAATGTGACATGTAAGAAAACAAGTACGGTAAAATGAGCTTGGTGCTTTAATGTAATTTTCTGCTTGCATTCATTATTATTCATCACGTTCCTCAAGATTATTATTTCTGTGTTGCATCTGTGATTATTATTGATAAGCACTGTGGTACCTTCTTTAGCAGTACAAAAAATACAGGTAGTCCTTGACTTATCACAGTTCACTTAGTGACTTTTCAAAGTGACATGATATTTTTCACACTTAAGACCATTGCAGCATCCCCATGGTCACATGATCAAAATTCAGGCGCTTGGCATCCGACTCATATTTATGAAGGTTGCGGTATCCAGGGGTCACGTGATTCCCTTTTGTGACATTCTGACAAGCAAAATTCATGGGGAAGCCAGATTCACTTAACAACCAGGTTCCTAACTTACCAACTGTAGTGATTCAATTCACAGTTGTGGCAAGAAAGGTCGTAAAATGGGACAACAGTCACTTAAAAACTATCTCGCTTCACAATAGAAATTTAGGGGCTCAGTTGTGGTCATAAGTCGAGGACTACCTGTAGGACTGCAGATGAAAAGACTTTCTGAAAAGAAAACAAATATTTGTTACTTCACGAAAAAGACAGTGAAGAAAATTAGTCCTCGTGAAAGACAATTGGGTGAAAAGTAGCCATCAAAAAGTTTAACATCATATATACAATGCAATGCAATGCAATGCAATGCAATGCAATGCAATGCAATGCAATGCAATGCAATGCAATGCAATACAATACAATACAATACAATACAATACAATGCCAGAGTTGGAAGGGACCTTAGAGGTCTTCTAGTCCAACCCCCTGCCTAGGCAGGTAACCCTATATCGTTTCAGACAAATGGCTATCCAACATCATCTTAAAGACTTCTAGTGTTGGGGCATTCACAACTTCTGGAGGCAAGCTGTTCCACTGATTAATTGTTCTAACGGTCAGGAAATTTCTCCTCAGTTCTAAGTTGTTTCTTTCCTTGATTAGTTTCCACCCATTGCTTCTTTTTCTACCCTCAGGTGCTTTGGAGAATAATTTGACTCCCTCTTCTTTGTGGCAACCCCTGAGATATTGGAACACTGCTATCATGTCTCCCCTAGTCCTTCTTTTCATTAAACTAGACATACCCAGTTCCTGCAGCCGTTCTTCATATGTTTTAGTCTCCAGTCCCCTAATCATCTTTGTTGCTCTTCTCTGCACTCTTTCTAGAGTCTCCACATCTTTTCTACATTGTGGTGACCAAAACTGAATGCAGTATTCCAAGTGTGGCCTTACCAAGGCATTATAAAGTGGTATTAACACTTCACGTGATCTTGATTCTATCCCTTTGTTTATGTTTATATGAGGTAAAGCATTGGGAGTCTTTGCCCAAGATAAGATCGGTACCCGCAACATTTCATCCTTGGTCTTCTGCTTCAAAGTCAGCACTCTAACCACTATGCTGCTCAGCTGCCTTTCTCTTGGCAAGATTCCAGTGGTTTGTTATTGTCTTTTTTCCTAGGCTAAGAAAGAATCAGTGGCCCAAGATCACTCAGATGGCTTCATGCCTTAGGCAGGAGTAGAACTCATGGTCTCCTGATTTCTAGCCTGAGGTCTTAACTAGATAGCCCATTTTCCTTATCTTTTTCTCTTCCTATATTTGAGCCTTTCTTGATTTGAATAAAATTGAAAGCATTATTAAGGAATACGTGAGCAAACAAATGTCAGCTTCAGAAATGAAAAAAAAATTCTTTAAGACTATTCAGCTGACCTATTTCCCCCTTGCATTTTGTTTATTTCAACTTCGGATTTTTAATATACTCATTTCCTCCTAATATGACGCATCTTTTGTCCTATTTCTCTGTTCTACTAAACATTTTTTATTTATTATTTATTTTAATAGCTTCCCTCCCACAGTTGCTTTTCTCTTGCTTTTGCCTAGCAAACTATTTATTTTTGTTGCCTGTATTTTGAATTTACAGCTCAGGGCCGACGAGAGAAAAACTCATAAATGTGCTAACTGCAAATACCTGGGGGTATTAAGTTCTTCTTACCACCACATATATATGTTTGTAAATTTCTCTTCTCTGAACCTAGCTCTTTTTTTTCTGCTCCCATTAAGAAACAAATAAACAAACCCAGCCCTGAACAATGCATGTACTTTAAAAGTAGCATTGGCAATCTTGTTAATTTTAATATTGTTTAAAAGGGAAATAATTAGGAATGAGATATAGCTACATTTTAATGTCAAAGGCAGCAATGAATTTTAGCTGTACAAATTTATGTAAACGTAAAATAGGTTTTGTCATGGATTTATTTTACAAGGGCTTCATTATAAAGTTTTCTCCTGGAGATGCAAATCATTGTTCATTAGGCTCCCCATTACTTGCACTTCTAAATCAGCTATTTACACATTCATTAATGAGTTGAGAGATAAATGAGAAAGAGAAGATGAGGATGACTAGAGGCAAGGTAGATAGATCCTTGGGAATTCTGAAAGAACTGATCATCGTGTAGAGTCAACACTCTAGTACAAGGGTGTCAAACTTGATTTCATTGAGGGCTACATCAAGGTTGTGTTTGACCTTTGGGGGCTGGGGTGGGTGTGGCCAGGGTGGGTGTGGCCATCTCAATGGCACACATATTGGGAGCACCGGTGGTGGCCAGAAAGCTCTGCCAATGAAAACAGGCTCCTGAGCTCCGCTTTCGGATGTGACAGCCTCCTGCAACTTCTGCCAGCAAAAAAAGAGCTGGGAAGGGCCCGCAGCCATCCTCAGCTCCATTTTTGCTGGCAGAGGCACTGCAGGCCAGTCCTTTGCTGTTTCCAGGGCAGCCCTGCAGGTCAGATCTAAGAACCCCAAGGGTCTTGAGTTTAACACCCCTACTGTAGACTATACGCAATCACTGGGAGCTAAAAATGACTTGATGGCACATAGTCAATCAATCAATCAATCATGACAACTAAAATCTTTAGTCATTCTACCCAGGATTATATATCAGGATAATATTTGAGCTTGTATGGCACCATAATCAGGAAGATAAGAAACTTGCAGTTGCCTTGTCAAGCTGTTTCCTGAACGTGTCTCAATACTGCATGTACCTCCAGACTGGTGGAATGTGGGGAATAATACACTGTATTGATCAGCTATAGTCAATAGTGTCCAGATTAAAGATCCTAGCCTGCACAGAAGAGTGTGAACATACTGATAACAATGTGTAAAAATAGTCAATATAATCCATACCATTAACATTATATTTCTTCTTCTTCTTCTTCTTCTTCTTCTTCTTCTTCTTCTTCTTCTTCTTCTTCTTCTTCTTCTTCTTCTTCTTCTTCTCCTCCTCCTCCTCCTCCTCCTCCTCCTCCTCCTCCTCTTCCTCCTCCTCCCCTTTTTCCATATCCATCATGATATGTTGGCGATCGTGTTGGTGATCCCATTTTTATCTACAGCCACTGTAGATGTGCTGTTGAGTTTTAGCCAAACCAGTCAGATTTTCAAACCGTCATGTTCTTCTTCTGCCTGGACCTTGTTTTCCTTCAATCTCTTCTTGGAGGATTAAGTGAAGTATGCTGCATTTTTTTCAGATGTTGCATCACATGTCCAAGATATTCTAACTTTCTCTTTTTAATGGTTTTGATGATTTCCCTTGGATTTCCCAGGTGGCTGATCACCTCCTCATTTCTGATTTTGTCAATCCAATTTATATGTAATAGCCACCTATAAATCCACACTCATATTACTCTACTCTTTACAATACCTCACATTACATTTTTTTATTTTACTAATAAGTATTTCACCAAAATGTTAAAAATTCAGGTAGCCAAAACTATGATGGGTTGCAGTGGTCAAAAATGTTTCAGCCTATCTAGTGATGGTAATATTGCATGAAAGGATTTGACTTTGTAAGACAACTACATACCAGTAATAAAGAATACACAAATTTATGAATTTGGATGAATGGAAGGAACAGAAAAAAGCTTGTTTAGTTTTTGTGGAATAAAACAGTCAAATACCTGAAGGATTTAGAGGAAGGATTAATTAGGCATAAAAAGTCTAAAATGGATATGAGAAACTTTTAATACTCTAAATTCTAAATTGTAGGTGCAAATGAAAGTTGGAATCTGTAGCTTCGTGTTATATTCTAGATAATGTGGCTATGGATTTGGGACAAAGGGTATAATATTTAGTTATTCTATATTAATGTGACCCATGGAAGGTGGGTTGCATGGGAGAGGGATATTTTATTAGGTGGCATGATAAAGCATATTGAAATGAAACAAGAAATTGGAGAAAAGGTGATAGGACTATTTGAAAAGTGACCATGAACATGAATAATGACTGGTTGGTGATTAATTTCTAATTTCAAATATAAAGATTGGACTCCCATATATAAAATTCCCTTCTCAACCCTATGGATGGTATGTGTCTTCCTCAATTTTGGGTTCTCTCCCAGGGATCTGGGAGTTTAAGGGTTCTATGCAGATTCTCAGCTATTGCTAGCACTTCACTTTTCTCGGTAGAGAGCAATGTTGCTGGAGTGTGTTGAAGCCATTCTCTTGGAATGGGCTCTCAATCCTAAATGCTCCCACTACCGCTGGGACTACTTTGGTTTTTATTTTCCATATCATCTCTAGCTTTTCTCCAGACCTCCAACTTCTCACACTTCTTCCTGACATTGCTGTTATTTGGCACCACTTTGTCTATCACCACAGCTGTCTTCTTTTCTGTTTTCTTTGGTCTGCTACCAAAACGCCTGCTTGATTGGTCAGTACTTGCCTGTCCATCTGGATCTGGAAGTCCCAAAGGCTCTTAGCCCTGTTATTCACCATGACCTTCTGTAGAATCTCCCATCTGGATCTAGGAGAAATCTATCCAAGAGATTGGGCAGATGTTCCTGTAGAGAAGTACACCCACACAAACACACCCCCACACACAAGCAGAGGGAATGAATATAAATCTAAAAGTTTTGATCGTATAAGAGACTAAAAATGAGTAATGGAGATTAAGAAGATACTGAAAACCTCTTTTGATGATGGCAAGAACTGAGTTTGTAAAAAAAAAATGGACATAGAAGAAGAGGCAATAAATAAAAGAAGCCACAATGAAAATTGGAATGCCTAGAGGAAGAAAAAGTGTATGTTTTTCTATGTGAAAATTTGTTATGTACCTGTTTATGTACCTCTAGACCTTACAACTCAGCAGTTTATAGTGACAAGATTTTACAAACTAAGATACAAGAAAAATAAAGTAGCAATAAATTAAATAAGATAAATACTATCACAAATACAGTGTCAATCTACCATTGAAAGACACTAACTTTCAAAAGCCCTCCGGAACAATGATTTGGCAGCTTTACAGAAAGATGTATAGTATAAAGCTGCAATCTGCCCTCCAGAGAATTTTATTCCATGAAATGGAAATATTATGTCCTAACGTCAACAGATTTTACTTCTTATATATACCATATTTTTCAGAGTATAAGACACAATGGAGTATAAGCTGCAGCAAAATTTTGAAGAGGCAAATTTTTAAAAAAGTGTTTGCACTCTGCAGATCTCCCAAAAGCAGCCCATTTTTCATGAAACAAGCCCATTTTTTGTCAAAAAAAGGAATGAATAGGCTTTAGGAGGTTTGTGGAGTGCTCCTGGGGGCTGCCCCCCAAAACACGCAAAGAACAACTGATTTTTTGTGAAACCAGGCCCATTTTTTGACAAAAGAGGGCATGCATAGCTTTAGGAGGCTTATAGAGTGCTCTTGGGGGTGGGGGTGGGTGGGCAAAAATGAACAAAAAACAGCCCGCTTTTTGCTCATTTTTGCCCTCAACAGCCCCCATTAGCACTCTGGAAGCCTCCTAAAGGCTATAAATGGCCATTTTTGCAAAGGGAGTGAAGTTTTGGGAGGCCAAAAATGCTGTATTTAGTGTATAAGATGCACCCAGATTTTCATCCTCTTTTTTGAGGAAAAAAGGTTTGTCTTATACTCCAAAATACACTATACAAAAGACCCGCAATATCCTTAACAGAAATGAGCATACTTGGTGAGCTAATTTATCTAGTGAAGGGGCCCTGGAGGAACTTAATCACTAAGCTTTAGACTACTTTAAAGCATTAAAAGCAAGCTTTTGTATTATACTCAGTATTCTATAGGAAACTAATTCACCATGTGCAATATATGTGTTATATATCTATGACTCTTATTTGGCCAGCACAAGGGAATCTGTGCAGTTTCCTGAAGTTTGATAGGATCTCCATATAGAGTGCATTGCATTAATCCATCTTTGTGGTGGTGGTGGTGGTGGTGATGATGATGATGATGATGATGATGATGATGATGATGAAGAAGGTGTGAAGTCATTATTGCCAAATCCTCCAAGTCCCAGTTCAACCCAGCCAAATCTCCAGTTTGCAGTTGGACATCAGCCAAAGCTGGTCTCTACCTTTACTCAGCAGTCATCATGACTTCAAGTTGATACTCAAGTTGGATCTCTTGTCCAGGAGAATTGCTTTCCTTCCAGAGATAATGTTGGAATAAAAGAACAACAGGTGACTTTTAGACAAAGGGTTCCTCTGTCATGTTGGAGTTCAATATTAGCTTGCTTCATCCATCGAATTCTTACTAATATTCAATCAGATTCAGACCGACTGGCCCTCCAACCACTCTCTAGGTGTCTTTTCTGGCATTTCATTTCCTGGAGCTCCTCGGTAAACCAGGGAGCTACCCGGGATCGACACCGGGTCAGAGGCCGCAAAGGCACAAAGCAATCCAAGGCCCCAGTGGCCGCCCTATCCCAGGCTTCCACTAGGGCTTCGGTCGAGCTGTGAGCAAGGAATTCAGGAAAAGTCCCAAGCTTCATGAGGAACCTTTCAGGGTCCATCAGGCACCTGGGGCGGAACCATCTAGTCGGTTCCGCCTCCCCACGGCAAGGGGTAGCAGTATGAAAGTCAAGCCTGATGAGGAAATTACTTTGTGAGATAGTAGTTTTGTAAGATTGCTTGTTCTACTGCTTTGCTTTCAGATTAACCTTAGTTCATATTTTGTAGTTACTCTCAAGATTTTATAGTTTTACCAAATAATGCTTATATTGCAATAACTTTCAAAAGAGCTCAGAAAAATCACTCTAGAGATATCATTTTCAGCATCAACAATATGTTGAAAAACTGCTCCATGAATATATAACAAAATAAATAAATATTATGGAATTCAGAAGGACTGGTATCTAGAACGTTGCTGATAATTCTTCAAGAGGCAATGTGGAATGATATGGAACGTATAGCCAAGGTTAGAGACTTGTAAGCATTTCAGCAAGCACTATTTTGTCTCTTTCTGAAAATTGTATATCTACTGATTATATTCCTTTTCACATATCAAATAAGTAATAATGGGCATGAATGGCACCATGATTATTTATGCAGAGATAAAAACACAATAAATTTGGTTATTGCTTAGCATTTCTGCTAATATAGCAGTAATCAAAGTAATGAGAAAAAGTCATCTCAATAATTGAAACAATCCTATTTAATATTGCTCTGTTTCATATAAGCACTTTCTTCAAAAAAAAAATCCAGATGGATATACTGCTTCTCTATTTTCTCTTATTTTTCTGATCATCTGCATGAAATTTTCAAAGAGAAAGTTTCTTCTTAAAATCGGGCATATCCCACTCTATCATATGGCTAAATCAGTTTCCTAATTTACATCTCATGGATTGGCACTTCCCTATTGAACCTCAACTGGCCACCAAACTAAGGCCATGTTCAGAAGGAGGGTTCTGGAGATTAGCATTTAAGTTGATGTAGAGATATTTACTAACATTAAGACTTTGAAAAGGTTGAACCCATAACAAAAAGACTTTTCAAAATGTCTATCTCTGGGCCTGATAGAGGGCCAAAGAACAGCCCCAACTAGAGCAAGATTTTAGCTCCTGGATTTTATGGTAAAACCTGGCAATTTCATCCACTCCCTTATCCAGAGACAATATGTATATTACATGCCACAAATAGAGGAAATAATTCATATCCTCTTTGAATGCCAACTTTATGTTTCATCCAGAGCATAGCACTTAAACTCAGTAATTGATCTGACAGCCCATTGGGATCTTAGCAATAAACTCATATTTCTTACTTGCTCCAAGTTACAAAGACAGGAGAAAGAGTGCCATGTTTAACGATAAAGCATCCAAATCTATCTTGCTCAGACTGAGGTCAACTAGCAAGAGGTCATTCCTACCTGATTATTTCATTTTTTTTGTATATTCCAATACATTGTATTATTTTATTAAACTCAGCATTTAGGATTGATTGTCTAACACTGCTGCATACACTGCCTTGCAAATTGTGACCTCCCTATTTCATTTAATCCTGCCTCTCTGCCCATCTATATTTAAAAATATAATTTGAGCAGATTATAGCACAGAGATTATTCAATAAGCTTCTTAACAAAAGAACAAAAAAGTTAATCACAGGCTAAGATGAAGGAGAGCTGTCTGATTCCAGTGCCAATCATTTTGCAATTTCTATCAAAAGGTAAGGCTTTTAGATGTAGAAAGTAAAGAAGGATTAAATAACAACAAAAAAGTGACAAGTGTTGTCACCATACAGTGATTAATGAGTGTTTTGCAACTCTGATTTGGTAGCTCTGCTAGAGGCCAATCTGATGAATCACCATATTTTGCCAGCCAAACCCATCCTCCTCATCCTCCTTCCTTCCTCCCCTCCCCTTCCGCTTGCTAACAAAAATATCCCAGATATACTTTGGAAATAGAAATAATGCTACAAATTGATAATGTGCAATTTTGCAATTGCAAATTTTATTGGAAGACATGTTTGTTTGTTTTTCCCAAAGGTGCTTTTTCAAGAGGAAACTGGACTTTCTGGTTTTTCTTTGAAGATATTTCATTTCTCATCCAAGAATGAACGCATTCATAAGTGCCTGGCACAACAGAGGAGAATAAACACACCAAGACTAGATTCGGAAGTCCATCTGCATTTAAAAGACACAGGCTGCTCATTTGAAGACAGCAAAGTCCACATTTTGGGCAGAGAAACCCACTGGTTTGAAAGAGGGGTCCAAGAGGCCATCTTTTTCAAAATTTAACAACCCTCTTTCAACACAGTTCTTTCAACAGTTCCAAGAAGGATCCGCAATCATTTGCATCACTCAGGTGACCCTGATGACACAGATAAGCCTCCAGGTGGCCTTAACAACTCATGAAAAGAATGCAAATGTCCAGCTGTCTGCAAGGAGTATAAATCCTTCCATTCCCCACCATTCAGTCAGAGCTGAAGAAGCTTCTTGCATGAGAAGCGAAACGTCTTCAAAGAAAAACCAGAAAGTCCAGTTGCCTCTTCCAAAAGCATCTTTGGGACAACCATGACCTGGATGATGGAGAATCTCCATAGATGTTTGTTTGTTTGATTGATTTTTTTAAAGAATCAGGTGGTACAGAGCTTGATACATACCAAATGAGCTTTTTGTGAGTGCACTGTTAATTGATGGACATCTCCCAACCTCCCCATTATATGCATTTTGGGAAAAAATATTCTGATGTATTTTCTCTTTGATTCAGCGTGGACAAAATTGGCTAGTTCAGGAATGTCTTCATACATTAAGTCAAGAAGAAATTATGTGACCTTCCAACTGTCTGACTCCATTCCCTCATCTTCATTTCTGTAGTAAGATCAAATTAGCTGTCAAGTGATGGAGTCCTATCTAATCCATGGAAATAAACCTTACTGTGTTCAATAGACCTTACCCTTAGATAAGCGTGTAGGACTGTTACATGAGATTTTGAGGACTTTGGGTATATCTTTTCTTCACTTTATGATGAAATCTAACTGAACCTAACATACTCCAGGATGTAATATTGATATTACATCAAGACAGTGTGGGTATTTGCGTGTACATGATTTGTTATTGCAAAGACACTGGAGGAATACAAATTGTTCGGTAGGCACCTGTTATTACTAAAACAAAAGAAAACCTTTCATTTTCAGTGCTCATTTGAATTAGTTATGACCCCAATGCCTAGGACAGTGGTTCTTAATTTTAGGACTACAGAGCAATTAATGGTCTGCAAACTACTGCAGCTTGTCAGCACAGATGTCCATGGAAGTGGAAAGATGAGGACAAATGATTCAAATCAATTGTCACAAATGACATGACAGATGTATTTAATTGCAGCCGGCTCTGGAAGCATAATGATATCATGACACAAGGGTCATTCTGATGTTAGCATGGCGTGTTAAAGATGTCTCTGGTTGTCAGATGGAATTACATATTACAGTACTATTCACAGACGTCCTCGCTTAAGCATAACATACTCTGAATTTAAGCAGTGGCACCTGTCTGGACCAGTGATTCCCAACCTTGAGTATTTTAAGACATGTGAACTATGACTCTCACAATTCCCCAGCTACCATGGCTGGCTGGCTGAGAATTTCTGAGAGCAAAAGTCCACATGTCTTGACATTTGCAAGTTTGAGAAATATTGCTCTAATATTAATGTGGCCTGTTGCTTGTTGTACATTCAATGCTTAAAACATAGACATCCCAACCTGGTTGGACTGCCAAAGGCTTAATGAGGATGAAAAAGAGCTGCTTCAAACTCTGGAGAGGCACTTTGGTTCCACAAAGGTATGCTGATCCTTCAAAGCATCTAAACTGACCACTGATGACTTCCAATGGGAACAATTCAATCAGCTACCTTCGACAATTTAGTTGCATTTCTGTGGTTTCTTAGATTATTATTGTCAATACATTGTGCAATCTTATGACTTTACTTCTCTCTATATAAAAAACAATGAAGTTGGATTGTGTGATATGGCGTGATGAGCTGTCTCATATTGATATGCTTAACTAGTCAATTAATTTTATCACCCAATTTTTATTCATCACAGTGCCTCTACCTTTAGCAATATAAGTTTCTGAAGCTCTTCATTAGATTGGAATGCACAAATAATTCACTTGTAGGAAAAACTATTCTTCTTCTAGTATAACACACCTCTGAGGGTTGGCTAAATCCTTGAGCAAACACAATAATTCCACTTCGCTTGAGATTAAATAATGAGAAAGTAAATCACTAGCTGATTTTTTTTAACCTTTTGAATTTTTCCAGAGGAAAAAGGATAGAAAGAACTTAACCGCCATACTTCCCATGTTGGGGGTGAAAGCACACATACCGGGAAGAACTGATTGAATTGAGTCTTAACAAAATAATAGAGTTGGGAGGAACCTTGGAGGTTCTCTAATCCAACCAGAGGTAGTATTCAGCAGGTTCTGACCAGTTCTAGAGAACCGGTAGTGGAAATTTTGAGTTGTTTGGAGAACCGGTAAATTTCACCTCTGACTAGACCTACCCCCATTTATTCTCTGCCTCCTGAGTCCCAGCTAATTGGGAGGAAATGGGGATTTTGCAGTAACCTTCCCCTGGAGTGGGGTGGGAATGGAGATTTTACAGTATCCTTCCCCTGCCACACCCACCAAGCCATACCCACCAAGCCATGCCCACAGAACCGGTAATAAACAATTTTGAATCCTACCACTGATCCAACCCCTTCCTCAGGCAAGAATCGCTATACCATTTCAGACAATTTTTTTGTCTGAATCTTCCAAGGCTTTCATATGCACATTTCAAGGTGCAATCAATAATTAGACAGTGTGTGTCAACATTTCATTTTATTTTCTATGTATGAATGCCTTGTCCAATTTCTATCAAAGTTTGCTATTGTCTGTAATATTATCTTGGGACACGTATACTTGTCTTCATTCATTCATAAATAAATAAATAATATATGCATTATTTGTAATAATGATCAATTAAATGTCAATTAATTAAGCATTATGCCCATTGCATATCATCAAAGTACTGAATTTTAGTATCCATGTACAGTATCTTTGCAGATGATCAGTTAGAATACCAGTGTAGCGTCCAAATTGTAGGTGTTTCTTCTTTTTATTAAAAGCCAGGGAAATATTTATCGAAAGGCGCAAAAATAATTTCTTCTTCCTTTTTATTCTTTCTTATTTAAAAAAAAAATGTCAGGCAAAATGTAAAGCCCTTCTGGGCTTCCCTGGTTTGATAGAAAGCCCTGTGATGCTAGAAAGAGCCTGATCTGGCCCATTGATTGCTCTTGCCTTTATTCTCTTTCTCTCTGCTATGAACTTGTTTGATATGGTTAGCGGCAAGCCTTAATTCTGCAGTCAATTTTGCTAATGGAATGTTAGACATCTGTATTCATCTTGCCAAACCAGCTGGAAGTTAAACTCAGATTGCTGCACTGTAAAGGCTTTTTAAAGTTGTAATGAAGCACTTTCTACACTATATTCATTGTTTATGGAGCAATGGGGTGGTTGCAATAGGATTTTCTCCTTATTGCTTTTGCTTCTGACCTTTTTTAAAAAAGTTAAACTCAGGAAGATCGCTTCAACATGCATTGCAGTGAAAAATGGGGAAGCGATTGGAACTTTGCAATGTTAATGCTTCTTAAATGATCTACCATTGGGGATTTTTCCTTCTGTCTTGGTAGGCTGTCAAAAAAGGAGACAGCTGCTATGTGTTTTGATGGGTTTTGGGTTCACCATTGTTGCCTATGGACAAAAAAAATCTGATTTTTAAACCAGCTTTTTTCAAATTGAGTATAATAAAGGTAAAGGTTCCCCTTGCACATATGTGCTAGTCATTCCCAACTCTAGGGGGTGGTGCTCATCTCTGTTTCATAGCCTAAGAGCCAGCGCTGTCCGAAGATGTCTCCATAGTCATGTGACTGGCATGAATAAACGTGAAGGCGGACGGAACACGGTTACCTTCCCACCAAAGGTGGTCCCTATTTTTCTACTTGCATTTTTTACGTGCTTTCAAACTGCTAGGTTGGCAGAAGCTGGGATAAGTAATGGGAGCTCACTCTGTTACGTAGCACTAGGGATTCGAACCGCCAAACTGCTGACCTTTCTGATCGACAAGCTCAGCGTCTTGGCCACTGAATCACTGCATCCCTTAAATTGATTATACACAAATATAAATTGAAATCTGCTATCATTAGCGTCAAATTTTTCAATTCAAACAGAATCAAAGCTGGTTCATAGAACAGGTTATGTTGTAATAACCAGGAGGAAGGAAAAGACAAGGAACCATTGGCTTGGGATGTTGAAATGGTATTGGAATTCATTTGCCTATGGACATCTCTATAGTTGTTCCCCTTGATGGCAGACTGTGAAAGCGGTGGTCAGCCATAGAACCTCATTGCCACATTAGTCATTGAGTTTAAGGAATATGTTGCTGTTGTTTATCAACTCTGCTGCATCCCTTTTGCTAAAGCTTAATATGCTTGTCTGCAGCCTGAGGTGTTAGAAAATATTTCCCCCCGATGAATTTAATAATCTTCTTGAGGCCCTTGAGTCCTAAGTATCAATATGCCTAAAAAAAATTGCAAATTACCATTCCTTTGGAAACAATAAATGTGTTTCTTCAATTTTAGGGATTGTAAAACCTCAGTGGGAACAGTTAAAAAGTATATTGCTTTCCATAAATATTTTATTTCTTCATCTGCATTGTGTTTTTTTATTAGAAACCAAGTTGCAATGAAGTAATTAAAAATGTTACTTTTGCTTATTTACGGTATGCATACTGTGACCTTAATCTCCCCCCCTCCTGATTAGTTTAATCAAATGAGAAATGGGGAAAGATGGCAATAATTTGCAACTGAGAAGAAATGTATTATTGGATGTAACATAGCATACATTAAAAACCAGTTTCTCCTCTGAGTTAATGAAATCAACAGACTGAACATTTTTCCCTTAAACAATCTGAGAATTTGTTTATCTCTCACTGGTAAACAAATAACAAATCAAATGTTACCTCTTAAAGTAATTTTTAGATCTTTACTAGACAACTCTGTGACCAATTGTGTCATCCTTTGAGAGAAAGGTAGTGCAGTCTGATGTGACCAGACCGAACATTAAATTTTCTTAAATGGTTTTGTTATCACATGGGTGGGCAAAAAAGTAGCAAGAGCAGGAGTGACTTTTGACTTCCTGCTGGCTTCCCCATTGACTTTGCTTGTTGGAAACTGGCAGGGAGTATAGGAAGTCATGATCATGTGACTGCAGGGATGCTGCAATTATCACAACTTTGTCTATAAAACTGGTCTGAAATTGGTCTATACATTCTGGAAATTTTAATTCCCCCTGGAGTACTGGATCCCGGCAATTGTTTGTTTTGTTTTACACATTCTTTAAGTCAGCAGATTTTAGGCACCTTGATTCAAAAAAAAAATGCACCATTTATTAATCACGGTTTCTTTTCTATAGTAACATCAGAAAAAGTTTCACTAAAACCAAATTTCAGACGAAAGAATTTGTGGACCTTTTGCTTTATCTTAAGGATGTTCATCAGAAAGTCAATTACTGAATAATTAGAAAAATAATTACTCAAGCTTAGTTACTCAGTCTGCTTGCACTTATGGACAACATAGGGGGTAACAATATTGTGGTGCCATTCTGTACTGCTTCCTCCCCTTTTTTCCCTGCCATAGGTAGAAAGACATTGATTCCAGACTCACTGTCTGTAAAGATAAAGTTTCCCCTCAAACATGCATGCTAGTCGTTCCTAACTGTAGGGGTGGTGCTCATCTTTGTTTCAAAGCTGAAGAGCCAACACTGTCTTAAGACATCTCTGTGGTCCTGTGGCTGGCATGACTAAATGTCAAAGGTGCACAGAACCTCCCACCAAACTGGTCCCTATTTTTCTACTTGCATTTTTACATGCTTTTGAACTGCTCGGTTGGCAGAAGCTGGGACAAGTAATGGGAGCTCACTCCATTACGCGGCGCTAGGGATTCAAACTGCCGAACTGCCAACCTTTCTGATTGAAAAGTTCAGCATCTTAGCCACCGAGTCACCATGTTCCTATTAGAGTTGCTATCGCTATACACATGTAAAACATAGTTATGGAAGGAGCTTTTTAGAATAACAAATGATTGAGGGGAAGTCAACCTAGGATTACACTTCAACATTGACTTTGTTCTGCTGGAATGGAGAACAAGGAACTTCAGGAAAAACTTCAGAAAATCAATGGAAGGTTATCTTAGCATGCTTTAGAGAAGGGAGGAGCACCGACATAGAATTAGAAGTGCATTGCTTATAAAGTGTCTATAAACAACGGATTGCTAAAACCCTAAACTATACCATATCCTGCCACAAATCCTGGGAATAATGTATTACCAATTTACTACTTTATTTCAGAGGGTGGGAAAAACCTATTCTGGCATCAAATTAGTATCAGTGCCAACTTTCTTCCCTCCCTTTTTTCTATCTCCTCCACAGGTGTAAGGAAGCATGGGCTGAAGTTAGATTGCTTTTCAGAATGAAAATAGGTTATTCATTAAGAATTCAAGTCTTCATTCTGAACTGAATAAAGCAAAGAGCTGAAAGATAGCGAAGAGAGAAAGAGGAGAAAAAAATAAAACAATTGCAAAACTAATCCAAATAACTTTTTGTCAGTTGTTCTCTCCCTGATACACACTTATGAGTGTTGGAAGAACTATCCATCTGGTTCAGTTCTTTATATATATATGTAGTATTTGTGCTGATAAATAAATAAAGGGAGACTAGTATAGATCTATTTCAAGCTATTTAGCTCTCATCAGCTAGCCATACCCTTACTGGGATTCGAACCTGGGCTGTATTGCATATTAGGCAGATGTATTAACCACCAAGCCACAGGCTCTGATCCGTTATCAGCTGAGCCAGGGAGAAAGGTGTAATGTAATGAAATGTAAGCAGTTAGCTTCCTCCCAGGGGTTGTGACTTTAAATATATACCTTTCTTCCCAGTAAGGGTATGGCTAGCTGATGAGAGCTAAATAGCTTGAAATAGATCTCAATAGTTTCCCATTATAAGTATATTTCATGTTCCCTCTCCATTTTTCCATATCTTGGTTTAGATTATCCTTGTCTATAAATATCAATCCTTACTGTTCAATGTTCATTACAATTCCCTTAATCTACTATATAGAATAACAAGCGGTACACATCTCACTTTGTTCATCATCTTAGAATATATAATTATATTAATATATATTAATCTAATATATATTAGATTTTTACAAAAGAGTCCATCACGACAGAAACCCAATATTTTTACTGTTGCCTTTGTTATATTTGTGTTTTTTTATTTTTTATTATCCCTTTATTTATTTATCAGCACAAATAAACACACACACACACACACACACACACACACACACACACACACACACACACACATATATATATATATATATATATATATATATATATATATATATTCATGTTTTGTATATTTTAACCCATGCTTAATTGTCCTTCTATTGTCATATTCAATCAATTAGCAACTCAGTTTAATTATCATGTATAAAAGTGGATCACAAACCTCTGCTTTACAGTCTCCCCATATCAGTTTCATATTTGTCCACATTCCATATGTTTTAACCTTTATTTAATTATCTTTCCATTATCATATTCAATCAGTTAGCAACGCAATTTTATTGTCATATTTAGGAGAAAACCCCTTATGTCAGCTTTATATTTTCCCATATAACAATTTCTAGTTGTCTGATTTTTTTTCCTAATAAGTCTTTTGTTCCACTTGTCTATTCCTGTCTTCTCCCTTTTCTTTGTTTTGACAGTATCTGGTTCAGTTCTAAGCTGGGAGAAAAGCACTGGAGACAAAACGGAGGCTGGAGGCTGATTGGAAAGATGGTTTAATAATGAAGCAAAACCACCGAGCATGTGTGATTCTGGGCAGCTGACCACATGGAGTTGAGAGTGGGTGGCTTTTATACCTTCTCTTGAGCTTTGCACTTGAACTTCCTGTTCCTGTGCAAGAACATGCATTCTATTGGCTGTTGTAGTGGTTATAGCTGGCTCTGTAGGTTGTCTGAGCTATGTTTGCTTGACGTTTGGAGGATGATGCAACATCCTTAGGAGATTGTGCAATGTGGTGAGCTCTGCTATTAGATGGTAGTGGATTAATCATGTTATGTCCTGAAGGGTCAGGTCTTAATCGTATCACCCTAGGGCTGAAGGTCTTTTGCTTTGTAGATAGGTTGGTCCAATCTTTCTCAATGGGCACAAAATATCTGCTGGCAGGGATGGGGAAGAAGCTGGAGCTCTGAGTTTCTGTCTCCATTTTTATGTCTCTCAGGGGAAATATATTATGCTGATTTTTAAAATATTTCTCAAAATACTTCATCCTTCTAGGAGGGGGTAAGTGCTAACTTTCTACATGAGCATGCAGAGCAAAATCCCAAAAGTTTAGATAAGTTGGTCCAATCTTTCTCAATGGGCACAAAATATCTGCTGGCAGGGATGGGGAAGAAGCTGGAGCTCTGAGTTTCTGTCTCCATTTTTATGTCTCTCAGAGGAAATATATTATGCTGATTTTTAAAATATTTCTCAAAATACTTCATCCTTCTAGGAGGGGGTGAGTGCTAACTTTCTACATGAGAATGCAGAGCAAAATCCCAAAAGTTTAGATCACTGTATGAAATCAAAAATCAATTGTATAGTTATATTGCATCTAGCTCTGTTGGATAAATTGCACCTAATATTTTTCTGATCCAGAATTCAGATCCCTCTAGTTTGGATTTCTTCTTTCGCTGGCCTCAGGCATTTTCTGGGAAACACCACTGGGGATGACAGAGAAGGCAAAACAGTCTTCTTTCTAAAAAGCTGACAGGAAATCTTTTCACTCCTGATTGGTGGCACCTTTAAAAAAACCCTGGCATTGGTTACCCTTATTCAGTACCTGGATTGACAGATTAGGAATGACTGACAGTTCAAATTTAGAGCCTCATTTAATTCCTTAATGCCTAAACCTCTTGGGAAAAGATTTTCCTCCATTCACTTCCAGAATGAAAGAAGGGCAGGTCAAATAACAGAATTAGAAATCAGAGAAAGAGAGGCGGGAAGGGAGGGAGGGAATCCAGTTGCTCTTTGAAAAAAAAGATATTTGGGACAACCATGTCCAGCATAAGAGACAGGGGGGAGGGAGAGAGAGAGGAAGAGAGAGAGAAGAGGAAGAGAGAAGGCAGCAGCAGGAGGAGGATAGGGGTTGGGGTAGGGGAAGGAGAGGAAGAGAGAGAGAGAAGGGAGGAGGAGGATGGGTGGGGGGAAGGAGAGGGAGGGAGGGAAAAGGAGGGAAAGAGAGAGAGGGAGACAGAGAGAGAGAAAGAGAGAGAGAAACAGGAGGAGGAGGGAGTGGGGAAGGAGAAGGAGGGAGGGAGAGAGAAGGGAGGAGGATGGGTATGGGTTGGCGGAAGGAGAGGGAGGATGGAGGGAAAGGGAGGGGGAGAGAGTGTGTCTTTATCTTTGGTCTGAAAACCATGTGAAACAAGAAAAAAATGAGGTCTTTAGCATCCAAAATAATCACAGAATTACTTTGACCTACTTTAGTTTCTCTGTTGCATGTAAGAAATTGTGGGGGGAAAGGCACTTTAAATCTTGATTTCTAGACTCAATCAAGCTGTAAGTGTCCCAGCATGACTACTTTTGAACTAATATGAATTCAGAAAGGCAAGAGCAGTCACCTTGACAGTCTTCAGGCCTTCTAGAACAAAAGGTGAATATTCACCCATGCACGTGCACATAGACATACACATACACGTCTGCGCACGCGCGCGCGCGCACACACACACACACACACACACACACAAACACCAAAATTACTTTTGGTCAGTGAGAACAATCAACCAATGGAATAGAAGTTGCCTTTGGAAGTTGACGGAGATTCATCACTTGAAACTTTCAAGAAGAGAGTGGACTTCCATTTGTCAGAAATGGTGTAGGGTCTCCTGCTTGAGCGGGGGGTTGGACTAGATGACCTATAAGGTCCCTTCTAACTCTGTTAATTTAAAAAAAAACATAGAGAGACATGGGTGGAGGGAGAGTTAGATTCAGAATGTGTGATTTCTAAAAGAAAAAAAAACATAACTGTATTTTCATTCTTGATAGAAGGACAAGTTTTGGGTCAAAGCATAACTACTTAAATATTCTTCAAAGGGGACTTTGAAGAATCAGGACACTCAAGGAGTGACAAAGGTGTTTTCTTTATTTAGAAAAGGAAAGCACCTAATTGAGTTAATAAGGTTTCCTATTAGTACATTGATAAGAGGCTAATGCTTTCCAGTTTCCATATCAAAAGTATCATCACTAGGATCAAAAACTGCTTTTCAAAGATTTTTATCAGTTCAGAACAGAGGGAAATTTCACAATTAATATCTTGGCATATTTGTGCATATTATGTCATTTTTTTGATCATTTAAATTTCTCACAAAGGAATAATTCTTATACCTATGAACGAAGATTTTATTATCTCCTGTCCAGCTGAATTTTGAAACTAAACTGTCTCAGCAGGATGTGGCACAAAATCTTCATAATTCATTTGTCCTATTTCTATTTAGATAGAATAAGGGCCGCAGTGGCTCAGTACCTAAGATGCTGAGCTTGTCGATCACAAAGATCAGCAGTTCAGGGGTTCAAATCCCTAGTGCCACGTAATCGAGCTTCTGTTACTTGTCCAAGCTTCTGCCAACCTAGCAGTTTGAAAGCACATAAAAATGCAAGTAGAAAAATAGGAACCAACTTTGGTGGGAAGGTAACTGTGTTCCGTGTTCCTTCAGCATTCAGTTGTGCTGGCCACATGACCATGGATATGTCTTCAGACAGTGCTGGCTCTTTGGCTTTGAAACAGAGATGAGCACTGCCCCCTAGAGTCAGGAATGACTAGTACATATGTGCGAGGGGAACCTTTACCTTAACAGCACTAATAGAATAATATGCATATTTGATCTGAATTCATCCTGTAGTGATAAACCTATGGATGGATACTTAGAAAAAAATCCCAGTGAATATGTATAGAAAACAGGGGTCTGTGACTAGCTACGCATAAGTTTTGCTGCAAATGTAAGAGCCACATAGAATATAAAGTAATAGATCTGGAGGGGACTTCGACGTCCTAGTCTAACCCCCTACTTGAGCAGGTGACCCTATACCACAGCTGTCAAACTCTCGGCCTGCAGGTCGGTTGCATCATGCACTGGACACGCCCACCTCCAGTTTAATAACGAAGAAAAAAGTCCTGATAGCAATAGCAATAGCAGTTAGACTTATATACCGCTTCATAGGGCTTTCAGCCCTCTCTAAGCGGTTTACAGAGTCAGCATATTGTCCCCAGCAATCCGGGTCCTCATTTTACCCACCTCGGAAGGATGGAAGGCTGAGTCAACCTTGAGCCGGTGAGATTTGAACAGCCGAACTGCAGAACTGCAATCAGCTGAAGTAGCCTGCAGTGCTGCACTCTAACCACTGAGCCACCTCGGCTCTTGCATCATGTTATACTACCATGACGATATGGGTTTAACACCCCTGCTCTATACCATTTCAGCCAAATGGTCGTTCAATCTCTTTTTGAAAGCCCCCAGTGATGGATTACCCAAACTTCTGAAGGCAAGCGATTCCATTGTTGACTGCTCTCAGCATTTGGAAATTTCTTCTTAGTTCTGGGTTGCTTCTCTCCTTGATTAGTTTCCAACAGAGGTGAGTTCCTACCAGTTCGCACCTATTCGGTAGAACCAGTTCGTCAAATCTACCGAACGGGTTAGAAGACGTTCCACCAGTGGATCTGGAAAGCAGGCCACACCTACAGAAGAGGTTCCAAAATTTTTTGAAACCCACCACTGGTCCTTGGATATGATTATTCTACACTATCATGCTCATATTTATAAAACTCAGTGCCTCTGTGAAAGATAAGGATGACTACTGCGTTTGTGGTGCAATCAGAACATTGCGTGTGTTGAAGTTCTTTTAACGCAAACCAAAGATGCCTTTTAAAAAACAAGTTTACGTCATATTCTTATGCATGCCAGTGCTGTGTGTGAGGTAATTTAAGGTGGTTCTGACAAGTGTCATCGGCATCTTCATATCCGGTCACATGGGCGGCAAGCCACTCCCATCCGGTCACATGGGCGGCAAGCCACTCCCACAAAGGAGGCCACACCCACAGAGTAGGTTCGAACAATTTTTGAAACCCACCATTGGTTTCCAACCATTGTTTCCCCATATTCTGTACTATGTCTTCAGTACAAAGTAAAGGTGAAATATCAAGGATGACACTCTGGGTTATATAACCCTTAATACAGATTTTTTTTCCTCTGAAATGTTTAAGGAGAGAATTCTTTTTTTTTTACTTTTAGCTAGCATGCCTATGTTTGAGCTGTAGGAATTGTAGTCAATACATCTGAAGGACACCAAATTACAGAAGATTGACATTATATGTACGAATGACCTACCTAAAACACAAAGAATGGGTACATTTTCAATCTCTGATACAGTATTTGCAGAAGGGGTTCCCAATGGGCTAATTTCATATCGATTTACAATCAACCTTTACAAATACATTTTGGTTCCACTACAATTGCCCTTCAGACTATGAATGTCATATCTGGAAGAGTTGGCTGATCATTCCCATGAAATCTCTTATCAAATAACAAATAAAAATAGGTTTTTCTATCACACTGAACAGATATTGCCTGAAGGTAAGGTATAAAAATATTTCCAAATTATTTAGAAAGCTAATAAAAAAAACACCTAAACAATTCTTTAACACATTTTAGTTGTATTGTATTTTTTTTGTGATAAATCTTATATTTCTCTCATTTTGTACTTGATAGTATAATTAATTCTAAGATCTAAAATTTGCAAAATAATTTTAGGGAATTATAAATTCCTGCTTTTCATTTGAAGAGAATTATATTTCATAGCACTAAATTTTATGCTATATTATCTTGTCAATTATACTGTAAGGTGCTTTGCCCATGAGTGAAACAGAATTTCTTGAAGTTGTGAAGCAGCTGCACTTGTTTATAGATTAGGATGGCCTTTTGGCCATGCCTAACATGATCTTATCAGATGTCCAATGACCACAGATGGGCTTTGAAGCAATTTTAATGAGTTTTTGAGTGATTGTGGCTGCTTTTCAGCTTATTTCATTTCAACCTATTTTACAAAGCAGTAGAAGACAAAACAAGAAACAATGGATAGAAAATAATTAAGGAGAGAAGTAATCTAGAACATAGGAGAAAATTTCTAACAATGAGATCAATTAATCAGTGGAGTGACTTGGGACCTCGGGGGCCTTCTAGAATCTAGTCCAAGACCCTATACCATTCCATACAAGTGGCTGTCCAGTCTCTTCTTAAAAACCTCCAGTGATGTAGCATCCACAACTTGCCTTCAGAAGTTGTGAATTCATCACCACATGAAGTTTTTAAGAAGAAACTTGTGTGGAAGGGTCTTCTGCTTGAGCAGGTGTTGGTCTAGAACAGGGGTGTCAAACTCACGGCCTGTGCGATGGATGCATCATGCTCTGGCTATGCCCACCCCCAGTGTAGCGAAGGGGGAAAAAGTCACATGATGACAATGTGACATCGCAAGTTTGACACTCGTAGTCTAGAAGATCTCCAAGTCCCTTCCAACTTTGGAATGAACTCCCCGCGGAGATCCGGACCCTCACCTCTCTCCAGGCCTTCTGGAAAGCCGTCAAAACCTGGCTGGCAGGCCTGGGGTTGATGAGTTCCCCTCCCCTCTCGACTGGTATGGCTGTGTGATTTTCGTGTATTTTAATTATGTGTACTGTTGTTTATGTTCCCTTTCCCCTTTGAGTTGTTCGCTGCCCTGAGTCTCTCCTGGAGAAGGGCGGCATACAAATAAACCAAAACTGAAACTGAAACTGAAACTTTGTTATTCTGCTGTGTTTATACACCAAATGTGTATAAGTTTTGTACAGTTTTAATCGATGGGTACTTATTTAAAAATCTACTGAATATATAGAAGCATTAACATATTTTAAAAGGGTTTAACTTGTATAAATATCAATATGGTAATAATTCACATCTAGATCATCTAATATTTTGAAAGGCAAAAAGACTCAGTTTCTTCAACTGAGATCATCATTCTTGAAGACAATCGGTCATCTTGCCTAGACAAGTGCAAGTTTTAGAGCTATCTTCAAAAATAGGATTGAATCCCTATCAGTCCTTAGAGTATGATGAGCAAAATATTTCACTCCCGGAAGCAGGTTCAGCCAAATATTGAAGAATCAATCATTATATACTACTTTTTAATCCAATATAATATTGAATATATGAGATCTCTGTCTGCTGTGGAAATGTGGATATATC
This sequence comes from Thamnophis elegans, assembly GCF_009769535.1. Classification (NCBI taxonomy): domain Eukaryota; kingdom Metazoa; phylum Chordata; class Lepidosauria; order Squamata; family Natricidae; genus Thamnophis; species Thamnophis elegans. Next base: position 54,142,524 of record NC_045551.1, on the reverse strand, counting down.
TCTGTGTGTGTATGTGTATGTATGTGTGTATGTGTGTGTGTATATATACATACACACACATACATCTGGATTAGACAAACACAATGAGTTAAATTAATATTATATTGCATTGGGGAGACAAAGTATATACTGGGAAATCAATAGACAACATATATTTAATTTACATCAATTAAAGAAAGAGAAAGTGACTCCAACCAGGCATTTTGGAAGATAAAATTGTGGAAGAATCCATGAATTCAAGGGACTTTCAAGCAAGCTATTATGTTAACTAAGAAAATATGGAGGGCAAAAGCTTTGATTAATTGAAAAAAAACATGACTTAAATGTAATCTTTCAACATTTCGCAAGGAAGGTAACAAAAAAGTTGTCTTGTAAAATGGCCAAAAAAGAGGAAGATAAGGAGGAGGAGGAGGAGGAGGAGGAGGAGGAGGAGGAGGAGGAGGAAAGAAAGAAAGAAAGAAAGAAAGAAAGAAAGAAAGAAAGAAAGAAAGAAAGAATTTTAAGAGAGAAATCAGAGGGATATTTATAATATTTAACTTTTAAAATTTAAATATTTAATTTTGCAATATTTAAAATGACATTTTTGAAAAGTGACAATGAGATCTAATGGAAACCACTGAATTTAAGAGGAGATAGGAAGATATTCTGATCCATGAAACCCATCAAGGATTTATAGAGACCTTGCTCTTACTGAATGTTCTCTATTTCCATAAAACCCTATTGCCTAGTAGATACAACATTTTATTTACAAAAAAAGTCATAGAGCTTGACCACATAGGCATACAATACCTAATTTTAGGAAAAGAAGAAAGGCTTTGAATGGGAGCAGTTCTATATATTCTATGCAATATTAACCATAGTTTATGGAGCAGTTAATCTACTAAATAGACAATATCAGAGCAGATTAAACATTATACTGCAAACATTGTAAAAGGATTCACTTTTTGTTCCCTGGCTTCAGCATTTCCTGAAGCGTAACTTCTAGCATTTCCAGTCAAAAGGCACTGTGTAATCATTCTGTCTTTCTTCCTTAACAAATATTTATTCAGAACAAAAGAGGGGAGAAAATCATGAGAAAAAGTGGTAGGAAATGAAGGTTATGTTGAACAAACTCCTCGTAAAATTCTATGAATAAGGCAAACAGATGTAGCAGATGAGCAGGGAAGGGTGAAATGTGTCATCAGTCATGAGTCCTTTTGCACCCAGGAAAGATTTAAGTCCAGATCACCTTGAATTCCTTTGATTCTTATCTACTGCCAGTTTGCTTTGGCCATTAGTAGTTCAGATTCTTTTTTCAAATTTTTTTTAATTGAACAAAAACACAAACAAAGAATCATCCTTCATTACATCTTGTAGAAAGCGTGTCGATTGGTTACAGATAACTTTCGTGCATTTCTTCCACAGTCATTACTTATAGTTCATATTAGATTATACACTTTAAGTCAAAAACCTTTGTATATCTTACTATCAATGTACCACATTTGACTACAATTATTTGAACATGCTTTTACCTCAAATCATTCATACTTAAAAACACAACCACATAATGGCATTCATTAGCTATTTCAAAAAATCCTCCAATAGCATTACACCTTTATAGCATCTTTTAAGTAAAAGTCAATTAATAAAGTTTCTAAGCCTTCCCCCCTTTTTTTCCAACTCACTGACTACAATTTATATCCAAGTTACTTTAGCCAATACCATAACATGTATATATTTTTAAACAATGTCCATTAACATTTCCTTGTTGTTATTATAATTGGCTAAAAATCATTTACTATTTATGCCCCATCTCCTCTCATCAGGGCCCCCACCCCACAAAAAAACTTACACCTTTATAACCAGATCTAAATGAAAATTTGTTAATAAAATTTATAGGTCTTTTTCCCAAATCACAATTTACAATTTATATCCAAATTTCTTTTACTAAATTGTCAATACATGTATATATCATTACGTTGTATCCATTATCATTTCATTATTATTACTTATAGTTGATTAATTGTTAGCAAGTAAACATTTAATAACAATCTAAAACAATCTAGGAGTTACAAAATTCCTACTTATTAATCACCAATAATAAAAAACCTATTTTTCTTTTACCAATTTTCATTGTTACCCTGTATCTTTCCAGTAACAAAAAAGTCTTATCTCTCTTGCCAATTGTGGAGTCAGTCTTCTTTTTATCTCCTTTATAAGGTTTTTATAGGCTTCTCTCTGCACTTTGTTGCTTGAAGGGTCTCTCAGATAATCTCCTTGCCCACCAGTTGATACTAAAGTTAACTTGTCTTTGTTTGTCAATCTTGCTTCTGAAAAAAAATTCTCTTCTTATGTCTATCATCTTCAGTATTTTTTTTCTCTTCTGTGTCCTGGAATCTGGGGTAGATCTCCAATTCGTCGAATTCCCTTTTCCATATTTCCTTCTCATTTTCACCCACATTTGCTCCATTAATAAATTCATCTATTGTCTTATCTTTATCTTCTATATCTTCATTCTCCCCTTTAATTTTCGGGGCTCCAACCCCATCATCGTTTGCTGTGAGGAAGACTAGTCTTTCCAACTTCTTCTCAATTCTCCCATATCCTTCCAATAGATTTTGAATTCCAAGATATTTTGGAATTTTAAGGTTTTCTCATCTAAGTATTGACCCATGTTTCCAAAACAGAAGAGAGAAAGAAAAAGAAAAAAAAACTAATAATGACTGCGACTGTAGTCTTCCAGGCCTCTCTAACTTTTATTTTAAATTGACTTGAACACAAGTTCTTTCATACTCTTCAAAGGGAAAGGGTCCCGTTCCCCACTTTTCTTTATTTCCCTGCCAAAATAATTCTCAGAGGCACCTGTGAAAACAGTTCGTGCCCTTGGTTCTTTATGAGTTTCTGTAAACAAGTTGCAAACCCCTCAGCTGCAAAGTTAGTGAAGTCAAGTAAGAAGAGAGATACATTGTTTCAAAATAAACTCTGAGTCACAATTAATTTTCACCTTCTGTAGGAAATAAAGTTCTTTAGATTTTTTTTTAATGTGGTTTAAATCAAGTAGTAGGAAGAATTGTTAAAATAAAAAGGAAGGTTTTAATCCAGAAGTCAAAAAATAAAGCAACAAGAAGCAGGAAAAAAAATCAATCTGTTCACTTTAAGAGGAGAGTTGAAGAAGTTACGAGCATTTCAATCCACAAAAAATAGTTACAATGAAAAAGGAAAAAAAAAACTTTCCACAGCGATCCCATTAAGATTATTTTCGCCACTCAGTTCTTTTGTTTAAGGATCTAATTTGGCTTTAAAGAAACATTTCTTTGGGCAGTCTTTAGCAAAATAGAAAAAATACCTCACCAGATGGACTCACTTTCTCTTTTCACTTCCTTCCTTCTGGAGCATCCCAATTTCATCAGCCTAGGGTCTGCCTATTTACCGCGGGCTTGAAGCACTTCCCTTGGGTCTATCAGGGATTTTGTGATATCCCTGAAACCAGAAAGGCTTTGTCTTCCTGATCACCATCTCTACAGGATGGTTTAGGTCTCAATGGAACCCCCCCCCCCAGTGGCAAAAGTATCAATAGCGGTCTCAGAGTATCGAGACTGCACATTGTAACAGTGTGACATGGCTCCTCCCGCTCCAGTAGTTCATATTCTTGTAGAGAGTTTTAGCTTGCAATAAATCTTTACACCCATTTGAACTGCCTGGATCTCCTGATTTTCCTGATGCTTGACACAATTTTGCTTTAAAAACATGCTTTGAAATGACTTTCCATTTTTCTTTTCCTTATTTAAATAAAATGTAGCCTTGCATTCTATATCATCCTTTTATTGTTTGAAATACATTGCAACATTCCTTAATTGCTAGAAAACTCTGCCCAGCCTTTGCAATGTTGCAGCCACCCAATTAGGAAGTGGGACAAACAGTTTGAATATGGAGAGATGTGCAATTGGCTATAGCAGACTGGGAAGAAGTACGGAAATATCATTTGATTTTATTTATTTGGAACATGAAATACAATTGTCTGGCTTGCTTGTTGCTTGCTGTGAGGTTGTTATTACTTTTGCTTTGCAAAAACAACTAATGGTTTTATTTTGCTATTTTTCTCTATTATGTGTGCCCTATAAAACAGGGCACAATGATTCAGCGATTAAAGACATTGACCTTATCAACTGGAATGCTGAAAGCTAGGGTTTGAGCTCTATGGAACAGGGTGAGCACCTGTTACTTGCATTAGAATAACAGGGTTGGAAGAGACCTTGTAGGTCATGTAATCCAATGCCCTGCTCAAGCAGGAGACCCTCTATTAGGGGTGTCAAACTCACGTCATCACATTACATATCACAACTTTTTCCCCCTCCACTAAACCAGGTGTAGGTGTGGCCAGCGAGTGATGCATCTGGCCAGTGGGTTATGACTTCCACACCCTTACTCTATACCATTTCTGACAAATGGCAGTCCAGTCTCTTCTTGAAAGCTTCCATTGATGAAGCAACCACAACTTCTGAAGCCAAGCTGTTCCATTGGTTTACTGTTGTCACTGTCAGGAAATTTCTCCTTGTTTCTAGGTTGAATTGATCAGTTTCTATCTATTACTCCTTGTCTGGCCTTCAGGTGCTTTGGAAAATAGCTTCACCCCCTCCTCTCTGTGGCAGCCCCTCAAATATTGGAACACTGCTATCATGTTACCCCTGGTTCTTCTCTTCACTAGATTAGCTATGTCTAGCTTTTGCAACCATTCTTCATATGTTTTAGCCTCCAGTCCCCTAATCTCATCTGTTGCTTTTCTCTGCACTCTTTCTAGAGTCCCAACATCTTGTTTATCATGTGGTGATCAAAACTGGATGCAGTATTCTAGGTGTGGTCTTACTAAGGCTTTATAGAGTGGTGTTAGCTACTACTTGCCTCAGCTCCTGCTCCAAGCAGTTCAAAAGCATGAAAATGCTAGTAGATTAATAGGTATCACTTTGCTGGGAAGGTAACAGCATTCTGTGAGTCTTTGGCACATAACTGTGCTGGCCACATGATCATAGAAAATGTCTTTGGATAAAACTGGTTCCCTTGGCCACCATGCCCTACATTTGGATAATCTTTACCTTTACCTTAACCTCCATTCACGAAACCACCTGTTAATTAAAAAGCTGTTTCTTGTAAAACATTCCTTCCACCAAAAGTCTTTCAAATCTTTTATAACTTGCATGAATGACCACAAGTGATCCCATTGTACAAATGTATCCATTTCCCCACTAGCAGATCAATAAATAAAGCTTTGTTTGAAATGAGTAGTAAAACTGTCCACTGTCAGCTCCTGACACTGATGGGAAACGAAGTTAGCAGATGAGGAAGCAGCCATGTTAGCTTGTCAAGCCAAACGGCAACCTCTTTAGTCTTGTCAAAATTTCAAGACTGAAGTTTTGGCCAGCAAAGTCTTTGCAATAATATAGAAGAAGGCAAAACACTACCTCCACAGATCATTATGGGGAATTTTTTACACTTACAGTGATTCACTACCTTATGAATACAAAGCGATTAGGGACTGGAATGTCAAATTTCAGCTTGACTTAAAACGAGAAACACTAAAATAGAAATGCAAAACATTCAACCACAATTCTGCTTTGAATCAAAGGAGTTTATTATTCCATGATTAGTTCAAACAAGACAATGCTAGAGATTTGCATCAATTATTTCAGTAAGATCATACTCACATGAGATGGGTCAGAGAAGGCAGCTATGTCCAGTGGGGAGCAGCTACCATCATTGGCCTCGACCAGATCACAAACCTTCTTTTTTATACCTTTTCCCTCATATCTTCTGTTCCTTTGGGATATTACTAGAGAACTTCCTCTTTTTTTGCAGAGTTCCTCCCTTTACCGTATCTTGATGTGGCCCTCTGAGATCTGCTACCCTCTGCCATTTTCACTTCCCTGTTGACTTGATGCCCCAGACAGTCTATGTTTAAAAATATCACAAAACTGATTATACTGCATTTTTTAAGTCTTTCACAACAAGGATTATAATTTTTCATTTACCTGCAAGTTTTAGCAAGTACTATAATATGCCAAATTAGGGGCCTCTAATAGGAATACAGGCATACAGGAGCATAGGTGTAGAGTCAAAGATATATGAACAGGAGGGGTCTTTTTCCTTATAAGCTAAAAGAAAAAAAAAACATATGTCAGAGTTTGTTACATAAATTCAAATCCAGAAGCACACACAGATAACTGATTCAGCTGGATTCATTAACTTCTTTATATACATAAGAATAGATGAATAAATGTACAATACCAACAGATGGTGCTTCTAAGTAAACACAAGGCAGAAGTTACAAGCAAACACAAGCAGTTAGTTTCATTTCAGCAGGCAAGCCTAGACAGCCTGCTAGTTTTCTTCTCAGAGCAGCAGACTGCTTTAGTTTCTGTTTCAATTCTCAACACAGACTCAGAACTGTTTAAGCTCCCATAGGATGACTTATTTGCTATGCTTATTCATTGGCTGACCTTGTTTCCATGTCTCTCCCAGTCATGAATAGTTTAACAACATCTTTACAACAAGAAGGTCAAGAAAAATGGCAGGTTAGGAAACAAGATAAATAAATAAATATTTATTTATTATTTATTTGTTACATTTGCTCTTAGTTTAGCAGACTCACTTAGGGCAGCAAAGAGATCTTATATTGCCACCTTGGTTGCATCCGCCGAGTCCCGTCCAGCCGCCCTGTTTAGGATAACCCGTTCCCTCTTAAATAAGAGGGATACGGGGGACCCCTTGCAGGGTAGGGCTGAAGACTATGCCCAGTTCTTGGCGGACAAAGTTGCTCGGTTTCGGTCGGATTTGGACTCCACCTTTGCAGATCCAGCCGAGGCACGAGTGGACGATTTGGTAGACCATCGCTGGGTTGAGTTTCAGGATGTTACCCCCGGGGATGTGGACAAGGCCATGAGGGCTGTGAGTGCCTCCACCTGTGTACTGGACCCGGGTCCCTCCTGGCTGGTTGCTAACAGCAGGGAGGTGACACGGGGCTGGATCCAAGCGGTTATTACTGCCTCGCTTCGGGAGGGGCACTTCCCTGCCGCACTTAAAACGGCGGTGGTGAGACCCCTCCTGAAGAAACCATCTTTGGATCCAGCCGTACTTACCAATTACCGTCCAGTCTCCAACCTCCCCTCTATTGGGAAGGTTGTTGAGAAGGTGGTGGCCTACCAGCTCCAGCGGTCCTTGGAGGAAGCCGATTACCTGGACCCCTTCCAGTCCGGCTTCAGACCTGGTTACAGCACAGAAACCGCTTTGGTCGCATTGACCGATGATCTCTGGAGAGCCAGGGATGGAGGCCACGCCTCCATCTTGGTTCTCCTTGACCTCTCGGCAGCTTTCAATACCATCGACCATGGTATCCTTCTGCGACGACTGCAGGAGGTGGGGGTGGGAGGCACTGTTTTGCAGTGGTTCTCCTCCTACCTCTCAGACAGGTCGCAGTCGGTGTTGGTTGGGGGACAGAGATCGACCATGAGGCCCCTAACATATGGGGTGCCTCAGGGGTCGGTCCTGTCCCCCGTACTATTTAACATCTACATGAAACCGCTGGGCGAGATCATTCGGAGGCACGGGATAAGATACCATCAATATGCGGACGATACGCAGCTGTATCTGTCCGCCCCGTGCCAACTCAATGAAGCAGTGGACGTGATGAACCAGGGTCTTGAGGCCGTCAGGGACTGGATGAGGGCTAACAAGCTTGTACTCAACCCAGAAAAGACCGAGTGGCTGTTGTGTTTCCCTCCCAAAAATTTGGTTAGTGTTCCATCGCTCAGGCTGGGGGGCCAAATTTTACACCCCTCAGACAAGGTTCACAACTTGGGAGTCCTCCTGGACCCACAGCTGACCTTTGATTACCACCTGTCGGCTGTGACCAGGGGGGCATTTGCGCAGGTTTGCCTGGTGCGCCAGTTGCGACCCTACCTGAATCGGGAGGCTCTCACAACAGTCACTCGCGCCCTCTTGATCTCTAGGCTGGAATACTGCAACGTGCTCTACATGGGGCTGCCCTTGAAGAGCATCCGGCGGCTTCAGCTAGTCCAGAATGCGGCCGCGCGAGTGATTGTGGGTGCACCTCGGTTCACCCACATAACACCTATCCTCCGCGAGCTGCACTGGCTACCTGTTGATCTCTGTGTGTGCTTCAAGGTGCTTCTTACTACCTACAAAGCCCTTCATGGTAGTGGATCTGTGTACTTGGGAGACCGCCTCCTGCCAATCACCTCCTCTCGACCCATAAGATCTCACAGATTAGGCCTCCTCCGAGTGCCATCTGCCAGCCAGTGCCAGCTGGCAACTACGCGGAGGAGAGCCTTTTCAGTAGCAGCTCCAACCCTCTGGAACGATCTCCCCGTGGAGATTCGTACCCTCACCATCCTTCAGACCTTCCGCACAGCCCTCAAGATCTGGCTATCCCGCCAGGCCTGGGGGTAAAGAGTATAATCCGCCCCCACCCGAATGTTGAATGAATGTTGCTCGATTTTAATTATACATTGTGTTTATATGTTATTGTATGTTTTCCCCTCCCATACAAGTTGTTAGCCGCCCTGAGTCCCCTCAGGGAAAAGGGCGGCCTATAAATAAACTCAAAAAAAAAAGTTTATTTTAATTTAAATAAAACAGAAATATAACTTATATAGAAGAGTTGCTGTATAGATTACAGTAAAATAAATAATATGCATCCTGCTAAAGAAATGGAAAAGTAAATAATTATTTTCTTTATGTTGTCTAGCCATCATAGTTCAGAATTTGCCTCTTTTTAGAAAAAAAAAAACTAATTAAATAATTCTGGCAGTATAATTTCAGAAAATTAATCCCCATGTTGGGGAGACCTTAGATTAAATAAGCCATTTGGGCATCTGTTTCAGGTATCTCCCTCCCCTATTTTCAGATATTATTAAATATATTTGAAAACCAATGACTGGAAAATAAAGTTACATGGAATAGCAAGCATAGTGTTGTAAAATGAGTCCAATAAAATAATAGGAAACAACAATACAATAAACAAATCTTACTTTAAGATTCAGAGGTTTATTTCATGAGCAATTTGGAGCATGAAAAGCCATCATACATAATACCACTTACATCAGCAACCCATTGCAATGAGGTTCAGAGCAGTGGTGGAATGCAACTTTTTTTTTACTACTGGTTCTGTGGGTGTGGCTTGATTGGCAGGGCAAGGGAAGAATCAGTGGTGCATTTCAATTTATTGTACTACTGGTTTGCTCATGCACACACACTTGTGTGCTTGGATGATGGTTCTGCACACATGCATAGAAGCGTCTGGGCTGGTGAGCACCGTCACCACTACTGGTTTGTCCAATCCAGGGTGAACCGGCAGAAACCCACCTCTGGGAAGGATACTGTAAAATCTCCATTCCCTCCCCACTCCAGGAAAAGGTTACTGCAAAATCCCCATTTCCTACAGATCAGCTGGGACTCGGGAGGCAGAGAATAGATGGGGGCAGGGCCAGTCAGAGGTGGTATTTACCAGTTCTCCAAACTACTCAAAATTTCCGCTACCGGTTCTCCAGAACTGGTCAGAACCTGCTGAACACCACCTCTGGTCCAGAGACAATACCTGGGTCCAACAAGGAACAGCTACAGTCAGTGGCAATGAGCAGAGATTCATCTCCTGACAGCCCCTTGGTAAGTGGAATTTTACTGAAGTTACTTCCTTGTAATTTCATACTGACTGTCAGTTAGCACATACTAACACATCCCTTTTCTTTGTGGCATCCTCTTAGAAATTGGAAAACTGTTATCATGTTACCCCTGGCTCTTCTTTCATGCTTTCTTTGGAAACCACACTGGTTTAAATCCTTCTTAAAGTGTGCAGCACAGAACTGAACACAATATTCTAAGTCAGGGGTGGAATTCAATTTTTTTAATACTGGTTTGGTGGGCATGGCTTGGTGGGCATAATGTGGCTTTGTGGGCATGGTTTGGTGGGTGTGGCAGGGGAAGGATACTGCAAAATCCCCATTCCCTCCCCACTCTTGGGAGAAGGTTATTGCAAAATCCCTAATTCCTCCTCACTCCCATTAACCTGCTTTCCAGCTCCTATGGAGGGCAACAAAAGAAGTCCCAGCCTATCAGCTGGGACTTGGGCAGCAGAGAATATATGGGGGCGGGGCCAGACAGAGGTAGTATTTGCTAGTTCTCTACTACTCTAAATTTCCACTACCAGTTCTTGAGAACAGGTCAAAACCGGCTCAATACAACTCTGCTCTAAGTGGACTTACACCGAATCCCAGGAACTGGGAGACGATCCAAACTGCAATTAATCTTACATATATTTAGTTGGTATTAATTGGAAATTATTTTTCAGTAGACATTTGTAAGATTGCATTTCAGCATCGAAATTCATCTGTGTGTTGTCCTGCAAAGGGGAATGACTGCTTTTTATCCTTGCACAGAAGGAGGCGAAAAATGCCATATTTCACAGAAGTAACAATTGTCTCTGCAGTGAGCTGCCCTCCCTTTCTGTAGAAGTAGGCATCCTGTCACCGATCATCAAAATGGGTATTCTGATCTTTTAGGGAAAGAAGAATGTTTAAGCCTGAGTTATGTATCATTTAATGCATCAGCAGGATTGCAGAGTAAGCTAGACAAATGCAAGGTCACAGATGCTAAGATGCCATGTTAAATAAACATTGTACAATGGAATGAATTCCCTTCCACTCAGATAAACAGCTTCCATAATCCATTATGATTTAATGCTCTATTACTATTCCTGTGTCATTAAGTTCATGCAGTGAGAGTTGATTACATATTTGATGATGTGGGGCTGCCAATTTCAGAATGAATCCAGAGGGACACATGCCAAAGGAATATTCATCACCACTTGGCTCACAATTGGGAACTGTTTTATTTATTTATATTTTTTCCCAGCTTGCATTTCATCTATCTCACAAAAGTAGCTATCATTTTGTTCCCAAAACTGAATTCTACAAAAGTAATTACCAATAATGTAATACATTGAGAGTAGTAACTAATTACATACCTTATCACTCCCTGCCTCCCCAACACCTATTCTGAAACAGGCGTTCCTTAAAGCTTTTTATTCATTTCTATTGGAATTGCCTTTTTTTTAAAAAAAAATGATTGCTGTAAATTTGCAGATGACACTAAGCTGACAGGAATAGTCAACACCCCAAAAGATAGGCTCATGATCCAGATGGATTTCAACAAATTTGAACACTGGATCATAGTACATCATTTAAAAAAAATATTAATTATATTGATTGCTCTAGTATTTCTTCATTACCCATTTTTAGCTTTGTTGCATGCTGTCCAGAGGCCCCTTTCAAGAGATAGGAGGCTCAATCAATCAATTGTCAGAGAAGGAGGAGCTCAAAACTAAACAAGAATTGAAAAAAACAAGGGATTGATATGGTTTGGTATACACAACTGCAAATACAATCTAGATATGAAAAAGATGCTAAATTATATGGTTTTTATATAGAACTGACAGAACTGGGTAAGATATTAACAGGAACAGGAGAGAGAGAGTGATAAAAATTGTATAGTTATTTATTGTGTATTAAATTAGAAGAAGAACAAGTAAAGGAAACAATGAAAACGTGGGCAAAAAACTTTGATTATACAATAGAGTTAGACAAATGGCAGCAACTATGGGACAGAAATTATAAATTAACAATGTCAACTGCACACAAGGATAATTTGTATAAGATGTTTTATAGATGGCCCTTTCCACCGAAAGACTAGCAGGGATGTTTAACGATAAATCAGCTAAATGTTGGAAAGGTCGTCAGACACCGGGATCATATTATCATATGTGGTGAACATGTGTAGAAGCTAAAAAATATTGGACAAAAATTCATATGTGGCTGGAGAAGATGATACAACATCATATTGACTTTAAACCAGAATTATTCTTGTTGGGGATTCTACCAGAAACCTATAGTAAAGAAAATGCATATTTGATTATTCACATAATAACTGCAACTAGAATTGTATTTGCACAAAATTGGAAAAGTGAAGAGGTCTCTACGGATGAGAAAATGATTAAGAAGATATTAGAATGTGCAGAAATGAATAGATTAACATTTGCAATTAAAGAAAAGGAAGAATCTATTATTGAATATGGGAGTTATTTTATCAATGGTTAGAAAATAAATATGAAAATTAGAAATGGAAGCAGAGGAGTGAAATAGGGAAATTGTGTCAATAAAAATTAAATAAGTTAAGAAGAGTATTGTTATAATAGTATGTTATATATTAGTATTAACTTAAGAGTAGATAAAATAATGAATATGGCTGTAATTTTAATTATTATTGCACAAACTATTTGTACACAGATGACACACTGTTTAATGAAAGATGGCATGTTTGTATTAAATTTAAAAAAAACTTAATTTAAAAAATCAATCAATCAATCACAATTATGGCTTCACAAACTAAACTAAACTAAAAACTCTTGCTATACAGAATAGCAACTATATTCTAAGTAGTCACACAAAACAATCACAAGTCAACATGCAGAACCATAATATTGATGATGCTCTAACTCAGGAATAAAGTTTAAAAATCTCCTTCCCACCTGGATCATCTTTCTCCCTGAACTTGAGAATCGAGATGGAAAATCTCCCTTAATGGAAAGTTTGCTTGTTTTCTTGCTTTATTTATTTAAAAAAACCACTTTGCAAGGGAAGAGTTCAAATCAAAAATCCCACATACGTAACTGAAAATAAAGGGGAAAATGATTAAAAGTAATTTCACATTTCAATTCAAATTTATTGATTTGATTTATTCATTTAAAAAGATTTGTATGGCCACCCATCCATAAACCCACAGCAGAGTAGTTCAGAGTAGCAACAGTAGAACTCAAAACTATAAAATCACAAACTATGAAACTAAAATTGGCATAAACATACTTTAATGTGGGTTCACTTGGAATATGTATCCGTTTTTAAAAACTCCTTTCCAGAAATGCTACTATGAATGGCAGAGGTATCTTGTATGACTTTGCGAGTGTACACAGTAGACAAGAAGACAAATGGACCTCTAAACTATGACAGGTTTAATGCTAAGTGATACATTTCATTGATGAATCAGAAGAAATTATTTAATTAATTGCTGGGTTTGTCAAAGAGAAGGTTGGCAGTTCAAGATCCAAATATCTCAGGAGGAGGTCAGCTCCATTCTCTGTCCCCTGGCCCCTTTTGGCAACCTAGCTGTTTGAAAGCATGCAAATGCAAATAGATAAATAGGTACCACTTTGGCAGGAAACTCTACAGTTGTTTTGGTCACATGACCATGGAAGCATTTTCATATAATTCTGGCTTCCTCGACTAAGAGACGGAGGTGAACACCGCCTCCTAGAAATAACTGGGCAGGAGAAACCTTTTTTTTTAAAATCAGCTCAGTTTTAAAGGACATTGACAGGAAATCTCTACAAATCTGTCTGGTTTATTTTATCAGTCTACAGGTGGAGCTGATCAAGAAATCAATGTAATGTACTGTGGACAACAATGTACTATGACTGTTATAGTAACAGAATCTTACAAGACTGAATAGGCTTTTCAGTCCCTCACTTCAGCTTTATGTGAACTATGGAACAGCTATTTTCTTGGGATGGGCTCAAGCCCCACTTGTCTGACTTCTGCTTTGGTAACCCATCAAGGTCATTTCCTATGTCTTCCTATGTGTCAACTTCATATGTATTAGCATATAAGTGTTGTGACCTGTCAGCCCCCAGCCCCTTCAGCAGCCTAATCAGATGAGGAGGAGTGGGAGTCACGGTCAGCATCAAGGCAACCTGAGAGCTCTGATGGGGAAGCTGTCAGAGAGCTGATGGAGCTGTCAGAGAGAGGGGGAGGGGGAGAGAGAGAGAGGCGGTGCCTGGGCTGTCTGTCAGCCCTCAGATGGAGAGTCAACAGCCCCTACAGCCAGGAGGTGGCTGTTGAGGAAGAGGAAGAAAATCTGAGTCCAGTGCCTGATACGCGGATGCACAGAAGGTAGAGGAGAGGAGAGCAGTGGAAATCTATGGGCCGATCCTTGGGACAGAAGAGCCACTGCTGCTAGTAAAGCCCCACCCTAGCTCTGGAGATAAAAGACAGGAGGCGGAGATGAATAGATATGGCAGACAACTATTCATCTCTCTGCTGGTCAGACTTGTTAACCTCCTGTGAAAGATAAACTTTTTGCTGGGGCTGCTGGCGCAATAAAGGAATTGTTGATTAAACTACAGAGGGTTTGTTGTGTTCCGGGAGCTGGATCAGAACAATAGATTTATTGCCTTTCCATTTCATCTCAATAGCATTCTAGAATCATAAAGAATGCATTCCATTTCTATAGGTTACAGTATGCTGTGGGGATATTTTCCTACATTTTATTACAATTTTATGAATTTAAGAACTACTCTGAATATCTGAAAATTGACAAGTTAGTCACGAATTAGGTTAGTTTGGTTATATTGACCTAGCAAAATTCTCCAGAATCTCCGAGTTGTGATCATCCTTTTATTTTGCATAAGGAGAAAATTTATTTTACAAGGAAAAGAAACCTACATGTCTAGCTAACTTTTTAACATGATCTTCTTGGTGCTTAGGTAATTCTAACTCAAGTAATTAGTTTAAATATGGAAACAGTAAGTGTGTTTGTGTGACAGCAAGGCAAGAGGCTTATTTCAGAAATGAACAGTTAGATTGTTGTTTTAGATGTGTGAAAATAGCTGCAGGGAGGTGAATGAACAGAATATCACATGAAATTTGAAATTAATACACATCCCATGGTTATCTTGAAACTAATATCTGAGAAACACACCTGCACACACTTTCCCCCTGAGAAATTCTTTGTTATTTTCTCTCCTTTGATGATTTTTTTTTTAAAAAAGAAACACACACACAAATGCTTTGAGAATTGTTAGGGGGGGAAAAAGAAGAACTTATTTGCTCAGCAATCGTTTATTTAGGAATATCCTGATGGGTCCGTGTTGATGAACTACATTAATCTCAGATTGCAACTACTGCGGTCGGTGTTTAAACCTCAGAGCATCCTCCAAGGAGAAATGTTAAAGCTGTTCATCACGAGAAGGTTAAAAGAAGATAACACATTTTGTAAAACTCCTCTGAAATATTGTTGTTTCCTGTTCATTATCAGAATTGTTTTCTCTATAAAAATAAAACACGGAGTACTTTATAACTTTATTCCTTTTTGAATATGTAAAAGTTCAAATCGCTTCCATTTCTCCACTTAATCCTGTTATTCCAAAGGTCGTGTTGACAGTGAAATGTTACGGGGTGATTCTACACTCTCTTATACATCACTTGAACGGGATATTACTTTGCCAAAGGTCAACAAAGCATGGAAACTGCTCTGCATTTGTTGAGCATATTTCTAAATGAGAAAGTAGTACAGCTTCTTGATCCCATTTTATAGCTCTCTAATAAGGTCAGCCTATTGTCAGAGCTATGAATATGCAGATTTGATATTTTGTTTCCTTTAAAGAAACGGTCATGGGCATCATGTATACAGAATTTCCAACATGGGCATCATGTATACAGAATTTCCAACTCAGAACAAAGTCATAGTTGGATGAAGAGATGATTAGAGCATTGTCTTTTCACCAGTTAACATACTATAATAGGACCTGTCCACTTTTAGTGACTAGAGTTTACTTAAGTATTTTAAATACATTTAAGTAAGAGCCGTGGTGGCTCAGTGGTAAGAATGCAGTACTGCCAGCTACTTCTGCTGCCTGCCAGCTGCCTGAAATTTGGCAGTTCAATTCTTACCAGGTGTTCTGATCTAGGCTTCCCAGGATCATGAAGCAAACTCCTTGTCCCAACAAAAAACCCTTTTATTAATTTACTGTGAATTCTGCTCATTCACATCCAGCAAAGTCTTTCAATGGAGGATTTATAGTCACAGACCTTATCTGGCTTGGAGAGTTGTCAGGCCAATATCTGCAAAACGTGGCAAGGAGTCTCAGAGAGTCCCAATTAAGCGAACTAATTGTCTCCTGCAAACTCCCCTCCCCTTTCACTCCTCTTTTATTTCCTCCAATTTGGGAGTAAGGCCATTCACCTGTGGCCTTACTCCCAAGTCGACTCCTGTTCTTTAGCTGATCCCGTCATCTGGCAACTCTGTGCATGCGCACACTGGGAACAGGCTCCAGCTGTTCATCTGCCTCACTGATGTCTGACTCTGAAGGCAGCTGAGAACTGGCATATGGCTCTGGTCCCCTCTCTGCCTCTGACACAGAGCCCTCATCAGAACCTTCCCCAGACTCCAGGACTGGCCCAGGTTCCTCCCCAACCTTCTCACTGTCCAAATCTGCTGGCAGGCCATAGCACCAGGCTCAAGGTTGACTCAGCCATCCATCCTTTCAAGGTCAGTAAAATGACAACCACATCTGATTTACTTTGGCCATGTCAAGGATCCTAGGAATGGTTAGTGGACAAAGAAGAAAGGGCAAGCAAAGAACATGGTGGCTTGATAACATAAAATCTGATAAAAGTTGAACATCCAACAATTGAAACAAACTGTGCTTGATAGGGTAGCATGGAGAACACTGCCTATAAAGTCACCATGTGTCAGACATGACTAAATGGTGAAAACAAGAACAACAAGTATCAAGATGCCTGATAGTATAGTGCAGGGGTGTCAAACTCACATTGTCACAGCTAAACTGGGAATGGGCGTGGCCAGCATGTGGCACATCTAGCCCACAGGCCACGAGTTTGACAGCCCTGGTATAGTGGCATGGGTCTTCCCACTACCTCTTCTAGCTTCTCAATTTTTTGGTGCAACCACTGCCAAAAGAATTTAATTTTCTAAGAACATATCTGGACACTCAGTGATATACAGCATATGTTTTTTAATTATTATTTTGTTTTTTAATTGCAAATAATACAAACATAGTACATATACATCTAAATACAAAAAGAAAACATAAAATAAAATAAAAAAACTAATATTACATTGCAACCCCCCCCCCCCCCCCCCCCGGAGATCCTTCCCCACCATATTTCTTCATTTTTTAACAACTAAAAGATATACAATATATTCCATTTGTTCCCTCACCCCCTCCAAAACAACATATTATTGAGTAGGTTTATTCCCTTTTCCTTCCACCAATACTGATTTTATAAAATACCCCCCAAATTTTATTACAATTGTTTGCTTTAATCATCTTTTTTTAAAATTTAATTTCCATTGTTATTTTATCATTTTTGGCCATATTCCAAATTTCATTCTACCACTCATTTCTTTGAATATCCCAATTTCGTCCCCAAATATTTAGCCATCACTAATCTAGCTGCCATTATCAAATTTATAATCAATTCCTTTTTGGTTTCATTTATATCCCGTTTTTCCACCAGCAACAGTAATGCAATTCTCGGTGACACGTCTAAATTTACATTCAAAAGTGGATATCCAGCATATGTTGAAAAGAAAAAAAAGATGCTTGATATAGTCCATTAGCTCTGCAGCACACATGCTTTATCCATCTTTTTCTTGCAAGTCTGGAGGGAGGTGAAACAAAGAAACAGAAACAGAAAGACAGATAGGACTGGGAAGCTCAGCAAACCCCAGGAAATATGTCTTTGGGTATTCCATATGTACTACATTGCCTAGTCCTGGTAAACAGACAAGCACATGGGAACTGGGACTGCTTTTATATACTGATGGGAATCTTCATGGAACGACAAACCTATTTGCAATCCCCTAATGTGAGGAGCCTCGATAATCTTCCTTTCTTTCAGTGTTATATCTGTGGACACCTTAGCTAGTTATTTATTGCTTTCTTTGGCAAGAATAATGATCATTTGCCTCCAATTCCGCATTAACTGCAGGAGCTAATTATAATATGGCTATATGCAATTCCGTCTCATTAAGAACATTAAAGTTATGGCCCGAGTTAATAAAAGGGAGAAAATTCACAGTGAAGAACAAAACGTGCAACAATCACCTCACAGAATAGATACAAAAGGTGAAGTCTGGAGACCTTTAAGTTATTAAATTTGCCTCAATACACTTGGTCTGGTTGACAGCCAGGGTTCATTTCAAAAGATTCATTATATTTTCAATCCTTTGCCAAAAGTTCATAATAGATTTGCAAGGTTTTTTGTTTTTTGTTTTGTTTCCAAAGCCTTTTCAGGTTTTGCTTTTACTTAATTAATCTGGCATAGTTTTACTTGATGGGGGGACTTGGTCTGATACAATTTTATCTACAATATACTTTGATAATTCTGGAAGTTTCCCATGCATATGTAAAATATCCAGCTCATCACTAAATACTTTCGTACTCAGATGAAGTTATTATTAATTATTTCCAAATTGCCATCTTGTGCCTAGTTGCTGACCAGTCACATTTTTTGACAATAGTATGGCTTCTGCTTTAATAATATTAATATGGGGCAGTGATTAAAATGTCTGAATGGATGAAGATCTATATTAAAATCCCATGAAACTCTTGGATATCTATTGTTCATCAAAAAATTGTACGGAGGCTGAACGGAGCATTGAAAGTAGGAATCAATAAACCAACATTGGTTTTTTGCATTTATTTTTATGCTTTTAGGGAGATTTGTCATTTAGCAAATTGTCTTGCCAGTTTTGAACCACTGAAAATCAGTAGAAACATTTGCCAGAAAGTTGCAAAGGGGAAATCAAAGAAGTTCCTTAGCACCAAATAACTTGGCGTTGCCATAAAAAGTTCATTATTTATCATGTTCCTTCAAATGGGGTTCATTCCAACTTCCAATTTAACATCCATCACAGCTTTGAAATTTCATAACGCTTTCACTTTATCTTGGATAAGGTAAAGGTAAAGGTTCCCCTCACACATATGTGCTAGTTATTCCCGACTCTAGGGGGCGGTTCTTATCTGCCTTTCAAAGCCAAAGAGCCAGCGCTGTCCAAAGACGTCTCTGGATTGTTAGAAATGTAGGCAAAATCAAGAAATGTTTGGGTCATACTATATAAAAGTTTGGGACCTTTTTCTCTGGCATTATGTTTTTGCTACCTCTGCAAAAATGCATTGAATGTTTGAATGTTTATTTTATTTATATATTGCCCTTTCCCCCCGAAGGGGACTCAGGGCGGCTCACAACTCAACCAAGGGAGGGGGATACAGACAAAAATTAAAGCGACACGCAACAATACATAATTTAAAACGCACAACAGTCATACCATTCGAGACGGGGGCAACAGTTCTTTAGCCCCAGGCCTGTCGGAACAGCCAGGTTTTAAGGGCTTTGCGGAAGGCCTGGAGGGTGGTAAGGGTTCGAATCTCCATGGGGAGTTCGTTCCAAAGGGTCGGAGCAGCCACCGAGAAGGCTCTCCTCCAGGTAGTCGCCAGTCGACACTGGCCGGCGGATGGAATTCGGAGGAGGCCTAATCTGTGGGATCTAATCGGTCTAGAGGAGGTAATTGGCAGCAGGAGGTATATATATTGTATATAGTCTGCAGACTGCAGTAGTCAATGATCTTCAAACACACAGTAGCTTAGCAAAAGTCCCAGATTTTTTTTTTAAATCTATCATGTTGTAAAAAATTAGCTTTGGGGGGCAAATCATTGGGTTGAAACATAATGCTTTCTGGAATGTATGGCTCAGTTCTGTCCTTATTTTTGTTAGATATATAAAACAGTTAATTAAATTATATATTTGCATTAGTTATATTTTAATTATTTTTATGGTTAGTTCACAGTAATTGTGGTTTGCTTTAAGTTCTTCCTGCAAATTGCTTCTTTTCACATTACTGTATCTGTATATGTCTCTCTCTGTGTTAAGAGAGACCGAGAGAGAGAGAAATTTTATTTAATTTCATTTTAACAGCCCATTACTATTTTCAGTGATTTGTCAAAGAGGTCACTGAGTATCTGGGAATGACTTTGGAAAGATACTATAAAACTAAGAACTATTTAATGTAGCTCACAATCATGCTTCTCTGTAGCATTTTTTTTTCTTTTGCTACTTCAATTTGGAGTGATAGAAGTGTGTGGGTTTGAGTTCAGGTCTGAGTCTGTGTGTGATATATGATACACACACACATGAGAGAGGGAGGGAGGGAGAAAGAAAGAGAGGGAGGGAGGGAGGGAGGGAAGGAGGGAGAGAGAGAGAGAGAGAGAGAGAGAGAGAGAGAGAGAGAGAGAGAGAGAGAATAAACTAAGTTTCCAAGTCAAACTAAAACTTTGACTTGGAAATGAGTTTTAATTACTGGGTACAAGAATACTTACCTTGAGCAGGTGGTATATTCAGTGATGTGAGGTTTATGGCTGGTGAGGCAGCAATTTTTTTAGACTTGTGGACTTCAACTCCCAGAATTCCACAGCCAGGCATGTTCAGTTCCGATTTAAAGTGACAGCATTTGTTTTTCTCCTTTGCTAAATAAGTTTCCTTCTTTCTTTTTCTTTTTCTTCTCCCTTGCCCTCCTTCCTCCCTCTCACCCTCCCCCCCTCTCTCTGTCTCTCTCTCTCACACACACACAGTTGCACCACGATTCAGAAAAATTAGGTTTTCCTCTTCAGCCCATGTTAGCAATACCACTAGCAGCATTTTGGCTGGCAGGTGTAAGTAGAAGTGGAAATTCATTCTACTGGAAACATTGTTTTTGCTTATGATTGGATAATTAAAATTTCAGAAGACCCAAAGGCATAGTATTAGATTGTTGCATAGTGCATAAACTAAAGAACTGTCTCAATATGCTCCCTCCCCCTTCACTCAAACACACACACACACACACACACAAAGTTGCACCAGGAGGATGAAGTTTGAATTCCTCCCCCTCCCTCCAACCCACACGTACCTTTTCCAGCTGTTTCAGAGAGGATTTCAACGTTGCTCTTGCCTGACATCATGGAAAGAAAATAAAATGTAAAAGGAAAAAGGCAAGATATGAGGTCAGGCGAAACTAGTTACTGCCAGAGTCACCATGGACGACTCTGCTTAGTGCTTAACTGTTTAAAAAAGCCTCTAAAATGTACCCTCTACAGGAGGAGGCAAGAGAACGACGTGCCTCATCTACGTCAGGAATTTTTTGGCTTTTAACCCTTGCTTAACTCTGCTCGAGTGATCATAAAATGCCAGACTAGGTGAGGCATGTAATTCTCCTGCCGCCTCCTGTAGAGGGCACTTTTTAAGAGGTTTTTGAAAACTGATAAGCACTAAGCAGAGTCATCCATGGTGACTCTGGCAGCAACTAGGTCAGCCTGACCTCAGCTCTTGCCTTTTTCCTTTTACATTTTTTTTTCTTTTCATTATGACAGTGGTGAGGCTCTGCCTCCCCTGCCTCCCCTGCCTGCACATCCCTGGATATATTTATGCTGGGTTTTTAGATTTTGTTGTATGATTTTGTTGATTGTTGCTGGGAGGGAAGGATGGATGGATGGATGGATGGATGGATGGAAGGAAGGAAGGAAGGAAGGAAGGAAGGAAGGAAGGAAGGAAGGAAGAAATCTTCATTGATCATGCTTAGTTATATTCAGAGGCATAAATATCATCAAAGACAAGAATGTGCTTTCCTTGAATATATCTTTTCTCCTTTTGATTCCTCACCCTTCCAATTAGAACAGACTTCAATTGTCAGTTGTACAACCATATAAAATATGCTTTATGAAATGGTCAATAGAACTATTGAAAAGCTTGATTCTCTTGACTTTTGGAAGCCCTTTGAAGGTCACCTGGACAAACACATTGTCCACCATGAACTAAGTCCCCGAGAAGAACCAGGTTTGCACAGTTAAAATGTTCACCATTTTTAAATTGCAAAAGCAGATGTGGTATAACTTAATGCTTTGTTTCGACATAAAACTGCCCACCAAATGCCAAATATTTCACACCAGAAAATTACTATATCATCCATATTTCCTGGCTTGTTTACCAGTGATTGATCGGAAAAAAGATACTTTGATATTTAGTATATCTACAAAACCTTTCTTCTGAACTTGTATCACTCTTTCTGCAGCATTCTCTGGATACTTTGATGTCACAATCTGATTAAATTTCCTTTCTTCTGCGCTTCATAAGGGCCTTTTTAAGGAACTTCAGAGAACACATTTGAAGATGTTCGACAAACAATCCTATCAGTTGCTATTGAACACAAATGTCATTGCAACGAAAGGTTTTGTGTACTGGACATTTCATTCTTGTTATAATGAAAGGAAACTACAACAGGTAAATCTCTTGATGTCTCTATATCAACGTGTACAGAATATGGCCTATAGCTCACAGAAAAATTGAGAAAAATCTTTTTAAAGGTTTAAAAGGTTCCACGGGTCAACAATTTTTCACTAGCTGAGACTTGGAGAGAGAGAACTGCTTTGAATTACAGCATACAATTATTTTTTAAGGGGCATGAGATAGCTGTGAATCAGTGGTGGGATTCAGCCAGTTTGCACCTATTCGGGAGAACCGGTTGATAACTTTCTAATTAGCTCAGAGAACCGGTTGTTGGAAGAAATCTCATTTTGTTTTTTCCCACTTTACAGGGCTAATCCTGTAAGGAAGGCAGGAAGGAAACATTCTAGTGTTGTTTCTAGCCTAATCTTCATTGACCTGCTTACAGAAACTGCCTCTCTGGTTAACCCTTATTACATTGTAACAGCTAAGGTGAAGCGCCCATCGACCTGAGTGACCTTGAGTTGGCCACACCCACCCAGTCACATTACCACTGAGCCCCACCTACCCAGATGGCCATTAGGGCAGAAAACTGGTTGTTAAATTATTTGAATCCCATCACTGCTGTGAATGAAAGCAGATGCAAATTATTAGAGCAGCTATTTTGCCTTCCCAACTTTGAGGTGTACTCCTGTTGGAAGAAATGGGTTCAGTTCCAAATGGGGAAAAAGACGCTGGAAACATGGAGGCTGTTTGGTTTAATGGTGGACAGGAACACATTGAGATCCTGAGCAGAAAAGGGAATTTATTCTAAGAGTTCCCTGGTTTTATGCTTTCTGGCCTCACTTCAGAGCTACCCATTCCTGCATAAGAAATGCATTCTGATTGGTGGTCAGACTCCCAGGGGGTGGGGTTTTACCTAGCTTTGTAGGCTGGCTGTCTCCCAGACTTGCTGGGGGATGATGTAATCTCCCCAGGTGTCATGTGGTAAGATGGGTAAAGAGTTAATACTATTGTGTACTGAGCCCCGTGCTTTAATCCAGTGGTGGAATTCAAATTTTTTTACTACCGGTTCTGTGGACGTGGCTTGGTGTTGGAGTCCTGTGAAAGAGTGGGCATGCCCAAATCGATGTCACTCATGGTCACACCCACTCAGTCACATGCCCCCCACCACCACCAAGCCATGCCCAAGGAACCCAGTAGGAAAAAAATATGTGTGTATGAGTCCATTCAAAGCAGACCATAAAGGGAGCAGCAGCTCTGCTGTGAATGGAGGGAGAAACATTCAGATTGGGTTGGCAGGTCAAGTGACTGGAAGGACCAATCGAGCAACTGGGTGACCAGGTGGGCCTGGGGGAGGGGGGCACCAGGGATTTTTGCCACTGGTTCAGAGAACTGATGACAATTGTCCCTGCCAGTTCGGCCAAACAAGGCCAAACCAGGAGGATTTCACCCCTGCGTTAATCTATCACCCTGGAGCTGAAAGGGGTAAATCTTTGTTATGTAGAATAGACATGGCTCATTCACAAAGGTGGGGGCGGCTGAGCTTCTGCCTCTCTTGAATTTCTACTTCTCTTTTTAGGGGAAATATTCTGCCTTTTTAATATTTCCTAGAATATTTCATTTCTCTAGGAGAAAGGTGGGTTTTAACTTCCAACACCCCATACAATCCATTTATTGCACAGCATTAAACATATCAAATGTTTAGATAAAAAATACACATTTTTAGAGGTACTATGAAGGAAGAATTCATGCTAAGGGGGGAAAAAACCTAGCATAAAGAAATTTTCCTGCACAATTAGCTTTATAATTTCATGCTTTAACTGTTTGAACATTGTAGATAATGAAAAGCAGAATGATTCTGGTTCTAGGAAAAATGTAAAAAAAAACAGGATAAAAAGTATAAGCATGTGTATTTGTCTGTGTATTCACAGATAGGCAGACACAGGCAAAGAAAGAAAGAAAGAAAGAAAGAAAGAAAGAAAGAAAGAAAGAAAGAAAGAAAGAAAGAAAGAAAGAAAGAAAGAAAAGAGAGGAAGGAAGGAAAGAAAGAAAGAGAGAGAAAAAGAGAGAGAGAAAAAAAGAAAGAAAGAAAGAAAGAAAAGAGAGGAAGGAAGGAAAGAAGAAAGAGAGAGAAAAAGAGAGAGAGAGAAAAGAAAGAAAGAAAGAAAGAAAGAAAGAAAGAAAGAAAGAAAGAAAGAAAGAAAGAAGGAAGAATAAGCAGTTGAATAAGAAATGTGCACAGTTGTTTAAAAATCATGGAAATATCTCGCAATTGTATATCTGGAATTAAATTCCACACTACCTTGTTTTTCTTTGTTAATTTCAAGGATTACATGATAGGGATTGCTATGAAGCTTGTAATCATCTGGTCTGAAAACCGAATTTGTTCTGATTGTGATGCTCAGTTATATTACAGATATATTGCTTCACGTAACATTTCTTTTTCGGGTTTGGAATAGAGAATGAAATTCTGCTTATGCACAACCAGTAAACTTCCAACTGCCCATAGAAATATAATTAATTGCACTTTATCCAATGATAGTCATAGCTCAGAGAAAACATAAAATCAAAATGAAATCATTACACGGCATTCTAAAAACAATATAGACTTTAACTGATTGGCATCATGAGACTTGAAATTAGAGAAAAATTTGGTATTTGGGAGCCAAGAGGATTATGAGATTCTTGATGTGATTTTAAAAATGACTGCAAAGCTTTTTAATCCAAATGCTTTGGATTAATGCTGATGCTTTGCTCTCTTTTTATTTTGCATTTCTGTATTAAAAAAATCAAAGCAAAAGTTTAAAAAAAATAGAATGCACCAAACAAATTTGAAATAAATCAAAGCAAATATCAAAGGTTAAAGGTTCCCCTCACACATACATGCTAATCGTTTCCGAATCTAGGGGGCGGTGCTCATCTCTGTTTCAAAGCCGAAGAGCCAGCGCTGTCCAAAGATGTCTTCGTGATCATGTGGCTGGCTTGACTAAACACCAAAGGTCCACGGAATGCTGTTACCTTCCCACCAAAGGTGATTCCTATTTTTCTACTTGAATTTGTATGTGTTTTCGAACTGCTAAGTTGGCAAAAGCTGGGAAAAGTAACAGGAGCTCACTCCGTTACGTGGCACTAGGGATTCAAACCACTGACCTGCTGATCTTTCTGATCAACAAGCTCAGCATCTTAACCACTGAGCCACCATATCCCTTAAACAAATATTAATAATTGTTTATTAAAATATAAATAATATAATTATATAATAAACAAATATAAATATTTTGTTCTTAAACAAGTAAACACAATCACAGTATAAATGCTAACTAAAGTCAGAGAGAAGTGCGGGTGAAAGGCATGTCCCAAACAGTGGAAAGAATTAGACTCTTATCATTCCAGGACAGAAATAAAGAAAATCTTGCAGCGACATCCCAAATAGTCCCTTCAATTATTTTCACCAGGTTTAATTTACTGAATTTCAGCATTAACTTGTAACAGAAAAATAACAATAACAACAATATCTGTTTGGATGCATCTTCTTCAGGGGTGGGTTGCTGCCAGCATTACTGCCAGTTCGGTGCATGCACAATTTTGCTCCGCTGTCATGCGCATTTGATCATAAATGCAATAAAAATTGCTTTGCACATGCGCAGAAGCAAACAACAAGATGGAGAACCGGTTTTGGGGCATGGCAGGCCTGGGTCGCTGCCAGTTCCAGAAACCCACGCCAAACTACTACCGGTTCGGCCGAACCGGGCCAAACCGGTAGGAACCCACTACTGATCTTCTTCCTAATGCCACCATTTCAATCCTTGGTTCAGAGGCCTTTTTTGCACAGATTATGCAAATAACTTAATTCTTTATTAAGCAAAGTAAACCCCATTTCTAAGATGGGCAGATATACGTGTATCTATGTATATGTGTGTCCCTGTGTGTGCCTGTGTGTGTGTGTGTGTGTGTGTGTGTGTAAATAACAGTACAAAATTAGCATTTGTGCTCTTAAAATACTCTGGCTGTGAAAATTTTAATACAAGTCATAAGGTACTACGAAGACAAGTTCCTTATCACAAATACTTCTCACTTCTAGTTGTTTTCCAAACTATTGTACCCAGAATATCAGGGTTGGAAGGGACCTCTGAGGTTTTCTAGTACATCCCTCTGCTCAGGTAGGATGCCTTATATCATTTCAGACAAACGGCTGTCCAGTCTCTTCTTAAAATTCTATGGTGATGGAGCATTCACAACTTCTTAAGACAAGCCATTCAACTAGTTAATTGTTCTCACTGTTAGGAAATTTCTCCTTAGTTCTAGATTGGTTCTCTCCTTGTTTAGTTTACATTCATTATTTCTTGTACTGCCTGCTGGAACCTTGGAAAACAGGTTGACCTCCTCTTCTTTGTGGCAACCCCTCAAATATTGGAACACTGCTATCATGTCTCCCTTTGTCCTTCTTTTTACTTAGACCAGACATATCGTATTCCTGCAGCTGTTCTTCATATGTTTTAGCCTCCAGACCCCTAAACATTCTTGTTGCTCTGCTCTGCACTTTTTCTAGAGTGTCAACATCTTTTTTATATCATGGTGACCATATCCTAGCTCCATTACATAAGACTTATCAACAGTAGAAGGAGCAGAGTTATGATAGCGTCCGTGATAAATTTTAAAGAGAAGAAAAGTCTGTTTCTCTCCCCTCAGGTTCTCACCCTGATCTGTTGAACTGTCTCCGGGAAATGTATTTTTTTTTTTAAAGAATTGCTGGAATATCACTAGGGTTTGTAAACCATCGTTCCCTGGCCCCAGTGAGCAACGTTCTGCTTTTATGAAGCATGTCGGGTGGAGGAAAGAGACTTCTTTTTTGCTCTCCTTGGTTGTTGTTGTCAGCTCCTGTCATAAATAATTGATTTGGGGATGTTTTCTTCTTTTTAATTTGGCTTCCTACTAAATCACTCTAAACTCAGCCCAGCTCTGCAGATTGCAATCTCTGGATTGCTTTAGAATCATGCAGGATTTTGTCCATTCCTAATTACAGAAGGTAAAGGTAAAGGACCTGTTGGTACAGTGGCTAACACGCTGAGCTTGTCGATCAGAAAGGTCAGCAGTTCAGCGGTTTGAATCCTTAGCGCCGCGTAGTGGAATGAGCTCCTGTTATTTTTCCCAGCTTCTGCCAACCTAGCAGTTCGAAAGCATGCAAAAATGCAAGTAGAAAAATAGGGACCACCTTTGGTGGGAAGGTAACAGTGCTCCGTGCGCCTTCGGCATTTAGTCATGCCGGCCACATGGCCATGGAGACGTCTTTGGACAACACCGGCTCTTTGGCTTTGAAACGGAGATGAGCACCACTCCCCAGAGTCAGGAACGACTAGCATATATGTGCAAGGGGAACCTTTACCTTTACTTAATTACAGAACTTTAGAATTTTTTTTTCACATTCAGTCAGGAAATTGATGTTGATGTTTTCATTTGTCATCATTGACACAGTGAAAGGCTTTGAGGGGGGGGCTTTAAGAAAAGAGACATTTCATATGAATATGCATTATTAGACCTTGACTACATGGAAGGAATATTGTTTTTTCCTCCTGGATTAAAACAGTTAGTTCCCTGGAAGAAATCTGCTCATTTTTTTATTACGTTCCACTTCAGAGAGAGACTAATATCTGTCTTGTATTTATAAGCTAACTTTGATGAATCACTTGTACCCACTGCCCAATTGCTTGGAATGAGAATGAAGGGATGATGACAGAGAAGGGGGTTCCTACCAGTTTGGACTGGTTCGGCCAAGTAAGGTAGTAATTCGGCACGTCACGACCCCAAGCTGGCTCATCTTGTTATTTGCTTCCATGCACGTGCAGAAGCATATTTTTAGTACTGCACATGCGCACATAGTGCGCATCAAGTGTGTCCTTGTGCAGATCGTCCCTGAGTAAACCAGGAATAGCTGCAGCTAAACCCACCCCTGGATGATGGTTTTCTTAACCAGTTGTGTAGCAAGAAGGCTTATGAAACAAAGTTTATATTCTCTTCACTGAAGAGATTTGTGCCATAGAGATGCTGTGGCTCTCTTCTTGCCAACACAACGAAACACAGTTTTACTCAGCAAAATAATTCAATGGTGTCCAAAACTGTGCTAGTGTTGTGAGAAGACTTCTGTCAACCTTCAAACCCCTGCCCAGCAATGTTTCTAGCCTAGATGACTTCAGCATGCCTTGCCATAGTCAGTATGTGTTGAAGCCTTCTCTGTCACAGCATCTCCTCTTTAGAACAACTCCAACCTCCTGAGATGTTCTCCACACCATGACTATGTTTAAAACAGCCTTGGCTTGATTTAGTGGTGGGTTCTCCATATTTCTCCATTTTTGTGTTTTATTTTATTAGAGCTCTTTGTTGTATTAGAACCAGTGGTGGATTCCGCCAGTTCGCACCACTTTGGGAGAAGCGGTTGTTAACTTTCTGAGCAGTTTTGTGAACTGGTTGTTGGAAAAAAATCATTAGGGCAGAGAACCAGTTGTTAAATTATTTGAACCCCACCACTGATTAGAAATCTTTATTGTATTTATTAGAGGACTTTATTATATTTTTTATTGTATTGTATTCCAGGTCAGTACAAAATTGTGTGGCCTTATACATTAAATTAAATGAAAAAGATAAAAATAAAAGTCGGCTTTATGGAAGTTCTTCATCATGCATGAAAAAACATTTCTGGTGGACCATCTTTGACACATGTCATGGAACTTTTCATAGCCCTCAAAGAAGCCATCCGTTGTGGAAATATGTCAGCTGAGAAAAGTTTTAGAGCTAGTAATTTGAATTGGTGGTAGTGGCAGTGATATCAGAGGTGGGTTGTTGCCAGTTCAGCCTGGATCGGGCGAACCAGTAGTAACGGAAACAGGAAGCTCCGCCCACCCACCTGGATGCTTTTGCACATACGCAGAAGCGTCACACGTATGCGTACACAAGCAAACTGGTAGGAAAAAAGTTAGAAATCCACCACTGAGTGATATCCTCCTCTTACTCCTCCTCCTCCTCTTCCTCCTCGTCCTTTTATTGCATCTGGTATCAAGGGAGAAGTTCTGTGTCTTGGTCTTCTGGTCACCTGAACCACTGTTATTTGATGCTGTTGTAGCATGTCTTTGATGTCTCTCCATCTTCTTCTGAGTCTGCCTCATGTTCTTTGATGTTCTCCGTTTTTTGTATATGCCTTTTATAAAATCCCAAGATATCTTCTCCAGGGGAGCAAACACTTTATTTGCTGTTTTTGTATGTATAGATTGGTTCTATGCCAATTCTTTCTCTTATGATCTCATTTCTCTTCTGGTTTATCTCTTCTGGTCACTCCAGCAGATTTCTTCAAATGTCTCATTTCCATTGAATAATTGATGTTTAACTTTCATTTATGTTTTATTATAAATTTTTAATTTGTGAACACTTACATTTTATGATCAACAAGACCTTGTTCCTTTGCAAAGCTGGTGTCAACTTGTAAAGAGTTGCCATGACTATTATCAGATTTGTCTCAAGACTAGTGAATTAATTAAGTTAATTAGGTCAGCTGGGTCAATATTACTTACATACATACATACATACACACATACATTTTTGTTGTTTTAAGTATCAAAATACCTTATAGAATGAATATCTTTAGAAAAAACCATACACACACATGCACACACACACATATAAACACACACACACATACATACATATATACATATATTCTAAAAATATTTTCATTCTATAAGGTATTTTGATACTTAAAACAACAAAAAATATTACAAAATTTGGCACGAAACATTTTAAAAAAACTTTAAAAGATAAGTAGATATCAATCTATATTTTAATCTGGCAGGTATGGATCTGGCAACTTTATTTTAGGATTTACAAAATAAATCAATAAGCATTTAAAACAACAAAGAGGAGAAGATTACTCCCTAGCAGATGTTTTGCTTTGATGTGCTGGCTTTTCATGCACATGGGTAAAGGAAGAGAGAATTGATTGTTCCATCTGTAGACCTGTTATAGTCCCAACACAATATTTGCTACAAGTAAAGTTAATATTTGATTATTGAAATTCAAGCAATAAATGAATAATTAAGAGCAAGACAGATTTGCTATAGGGAGGGGAGAACGTATTAAGAAGCTCGGAGAAAACTTTTGGAAGAAATCTGGGTAAGTGAAATAAATGTTGAGTTCTGTAGTATCAATAAGATAAAGGTTCCCCTCACACATATGTGCTAGTCATTCCTGACTCTAGGGAGCAGTGCTCATCTCAGTTTCAAAACTGAAGAGCCAGTGCTGTCCAAAGACATCTCCGTGATCATGTGGCTGGCATGACAAAACGTCGAAGGGGCATGTTACCTTCCAACCAAAGGTGGTTGTTATTTTTCTACTCACATTTTATGTGTTTTCGAACTGCTAGGTTGGCAAAAGCTGGGAAAAGTAATGGGAGCTCACTCCATTATGCGGCGTTAGAGATTCAAACCACCAAACTGCCAACCTTTCCGATTGACAAGCTCAGTATCTTAGCCACTGTGTCCCTTTTATATCAATAAAGAATTATAAAAAGATAAAGTGTTGTTTGGTGTACTTCTGAGGAAAAAGTATCCCTTACTAACGGGATCACAGATATACCTATTCTTTTCATGAGGGACAATGTCAATTGCGGCATTTTGTCTTTAAAAGAGAGACAGAAAACCCAGTTTTATTATCCTGCAATAACACAAAGTAAATATCATATGTTCAAGTCACTGCCAATGGGGAGAGCGAGGGAAAATACTAAGAAAGGTTTTCTCTCATGGGAATCTCTTTAATATCAGATAGCAAGCAGTTTTATGGAGAAGTATTAAATGAAGTCATTCAACCAAACTTGACTGTACACATTCAGACCAAGGAAAATGTTCCTCATGAGAGTTGGAGGGAAATAAGTCTCTCTCTTGCCAGCAATTGTATAAACTTGGGGGAGGGGGAAGAAAAATGAAATACTTCCTTGAAGCAATAGCAGGTCTTTATTTATTTATTTTTATTTGCAAAGAAGCCATAATTAGAAATTTAAAATAAAATAAAGGATTTTAAAAGAAGTAAATCCAGCGATTCTATTACTAAAGGCTGTCAGAGTTTGCTGCAAAAATCAACTCCAGAAAGCCCACACATTCAGCAGGATTCATTAACTTCTTTATACACATAATAACACATTGAGTAAATGTACAATACCAAGAGTGGTTCTTCAGTTTCAGATCAGAGCAGCAGGTCCAGACTAGTTTCATTTCCAGCAAAGAGCAAAATATAGACAAAGAGAACCTCTTCTCTACAGGGCAATTAAACTAAGCCTAAGCCACACCCAGACATCTAGCTGTGTCCAGCAAATACCGTTTCAGTTTCTAAACAGCCCTCATTGGCTGACTTAGTTGCTATGTCTATTCATTGGCTGACCTTGCTGCCATGTCTCTACCAGTCATGAATATTCTGACAATGACAGCTCTGTCTGAGAAAACCAGTGAATGAAGACAAAAGTCCCAGAATAATGTTTGGTCAGTCACCAGTATTAGAGATTTAGTCTTGCAAGCTTTGAGCCCATCCCCATGGAACTTCTCTCTAGCCGAGAAAACCGGTGTTGGTGAAAGATGAAACCAATAATTTCTCAGTTGAGCATATTCTTGTTTATAAGTCAAAACACCCAAAAGTAGACCTGAAGAATTGTTCTTATTTGATGAACTGCAATAACACAATGATCAAATGCTTAGGTCACCTAATGAGAAGGAAGGATTCACTGGAGAAGAGCCTAATGCTGGGAAAGATTGAGGACAAAAAAAGAAGGGGACGACAGAGAATGAGGTGGCTGGATGGAGTCACGGAAGCAGTTGGCGTGAGCTTAAATGGACTCTAGAGGATGATAGCCTGGAGGAACATTATCCATGGGGTTGCAATGGGTTGGATACGACTTCACAACTAACAACAACAAACCTTAATGAGAGTTGTTTGTGTGTGTGTGTGTGTCCCTTGGAGACAGTATTGACTCCTGGACTAGTTCTTGCAGTTTTCTTGGCAAGAGTTTTCAACAGTGGTTTGCCATTGCTTACTTTCTAGGGTTGAAAGATAATGAATGGCTCAATGCCATCCAACTTTGCTTCATTCCTAAAATAAGACTAGAACTCATCAACTCTTCTTGTTGTTGTTGTTTTTTAACCTTGATACTTTATCTAGGCAAATAATAAAAAAAGATGCAGCTTCTGGAGAACTTCAACAAAAATTCATAAATGTGTGTTTCTCAGATCCACATACGTTTTCATCAAATTCTATCTATCTATAGCAGGGATGGGGAACCATGGCTCTTTTATGACTTGTGGACTTCAATTCCTAGAATTTCAGCCATAAAAGAGCAATAGCAATAGCAATAGCAGTTAGACTTATATACTGCTTCATAGGGCTTTCAGCCCTCTCTAAGCGGTTTACAGAGTCAGCATATTGCCCCCACAGTCTGGGTCCTCATTTCACCCACCTCGGAAGGATAGAAGGCTGAGTCAATCTTGAGCCGATGAGATTTAAACAGCCGAACTGCAGAACTGCAGTCAGCTGAAGTAGCCTGCAGTGCTGCATTTAACCACTGCGTCACCACTGGCCACAGTCCCCCACCTCTGATCTAGAGCAAGGGTGTCAAACTCACATCAACACGATGGTATCACATGATGTATCGGGATTTTTCCACCTTTTGCTAAATGGCCACCATGTGGTGCACCTGGCCCATGGGCTGGGAGTTTGACAGCCCTGATCTAGAGTAATTCTGAAGGCACAAATCCAATAAGTGCACAATATCTTCTTAGAGATAAACCTGATGCACTTCCATTTCAAGACATACAATGTATGCATGTACATACACTATATTGCTAAAAGTATTTGCTCACCTGCCTTTACTCGCATAAGAACTTACAGTATTTAACCTGTGATTATGTCTTCCCATCTGAATTGCTGTTAGTATTCCCCCCTCCCCCTTTGGATTCATTGTTGAGTCACTGACACTGCATTAGTGCCCATAATGTGGCTAGATATTACCTTAGTCTACTCCATGCTTCATTCATTTTTATTATCCTACAGATGCATATCAGTTATAACGTGACTTCTCCAAATTAATGACTTTTTTCATTATTCTTTCTGCTAATTATAGTTAGTCTGGATTTTATCAGACTGACTTTCATTTATCTGTTCTGTATTAAAATGAGTATTGGGTAGAGAATTTGTAGCAACATCCATTAGACATCGGTCAGCAGAGATCTGGAGCATGGGGTCATGTCCATATGGGAATGCATGGGGCAGGCAGAGGTTGAGGGGAGAAGGTAGTCCTGCAAGTAGCTCGGTTCTATGGTATCTAAAGCTTTAAAGGCAATAACCAGGAAACTTGAATTGCACCTGAACATCTAAAAAGATGTTTCTTAAAAAGAGCCGAGGTGGCGCAGTGGTTAGAGTGCTGTACTGCAGCCAGCTGACTGTTATCTGCAGTTCGCCTGTTCAAATCTCACGGGCTCAGGGTTGACTCAGCCTTCCATCCTTCCGAGGTGGGTAAAATGAGGACCCAGACTGTGGGGACAATATGCCGACTCTGTAAACTGCTTAGAGAGGGCTGAAAGCCCTATGAAGCGGTATATAAGTCTAACTGCTATTGCTATCTATTGGGGACCAATATAAGTTAATATGCGAGTTGATCTCCTCTAGGACTGACCGGTTTGATCGCCTTGCAGTCCAAGGGACTCTCAGGAGTCTTCTCCAGCACCATAGTTCAAAGACCTCAATTCTTTGGTGCTCAGCCTTTCTTATGGTCCAACTTTCATAGCCATACATTGCAAGTAGTCCCTGGCTAATTATCTAGGGATCTAAACTACACTATATTGCCAAAAGTATTCGCTCACAACTGAGTCTGATTATGTGGATGGGTGAGCAAATACATTTGGCAATATAGTGTGGCAATATGAATGTGGTGGGGAATGAGTATACATACAATATACACCAAATTGATTAGGAATAAATCATTCAACATACTATGTACCTTTAGAAATATTGTGGATGGATAGTAGATCTTTTAAACGGAGGACCAGAATTCATAGTCTTCTAACTTCTAGCCTGTGTCCATAACCACTATACCAAAGTGGCTCTTAAATTATACTCTACTGCATAATAAAATCAGCAGTGCAACACACAATGTGCAAATAGCTGCCTCCTAATAGTCGTTCAAGAGAAATAGCTGATTTTATTTTCTTTTGAACCAATCAAAGGTAGGTTCAAAAACATTAGTGGGATCTGCATGATTACCATATTACAAATATGTATATTCTCTGCACATTGAAGGCTGTTTTTCCAGTTGCATTTCCAAGGCCTGATTTAGGAGCTAGGATTGGAAAATATTGGCAAAGACCCTCTGATCAGTAACAAACTATTGAAATTCTCTGGAGTCCTGTTACCCTGTTCTTATATTTTTTTTAGTTGCTGCTTGATCACCTTATTTTCAAGTGAGGACTATGTAAGAGTAAGCAGCAGTAACTCTTCGTGTAGAGGGATAATTGATCCCAGAGAGAGGTATCCAAACAGACATCTGCAACACTAGGAAAGAGAACTAGTTTTATTCAAGAGAAGTCTAAATCAGCCATGGCTTCTGGTATCCTTCCCAGATCTATAACAAGGCAGAGATGGCAGTGCTCAACATGATGCAGTGTCCTCATTAAGTCATAGACTGGAAAGCCACACCATTTCAACATCTAAGAGCATGCCACAAGCTGGACCAGCTCCTCTCTTTTCTCTCAAGATTACTATCATCCCATCATAATTGACAAGGCTGAATTCAATATATATTCAACCAAGAACAAGGTGTGTAAACCTCTCTTGCTGGTTCAAAGCATCTCTGCATGGAATGTTCTTCTGTCCCTAGCATGAATAACTACAACTGAACCAATTTTCAAAATCAGAATAGAAAAAAAAATCAATGAGCCAATTTCTAAAAGATTTCTATGTTTTATGCACCTTAACTTTAATTGAAGCTGCAGAGAAATCAGATATATTTAAATTCAAAGGGTTTATTTCTCTGTTTGATTGATTCCTTGTATTTTTACAAAAACAATTCTGTCTAGAGTCTTAATGCTATTCTTATTTTTAATAGCCACTGCAATAATCTTTTTCTTCACAGCATGCAAATCTTCAGTAGCTTCTCACTTGCCCTAAAATAAAAGCTCTTTAAAATTTTTTGGTAGGTTTGCATTAAGTATATAATTTATATCACAAAGTCTTACAGATCTCAGAAAATATACAGATAACCTCTTCCTCCTCCTTAGATCAAAATGGATATTAGCAAAGGCTTTTGACACAATCAAGACAATGAAATTGCCAGGGAAAGAACAAGGTGTGAAGTCCACTTTGAAAACAATATCCTCCTTTTTCAGTGAACCTTCCTGATTTTAAGTAGTAATAATTTCTCTTATTGCTAGGCTACACCTAGCTAAAGAAATACATTTCATTTTGATCTGTTGAAGAAAGTCGATAGTGGTACAAGCGGACTCTCAGCAAATGATCGCAACTACAGGTTAAATATTCCTGTAGATCTTTTCAACCATATATATCAAAATTAGTTTTCCTGAGCTAAAATGCATTTGAAGTTGTACCATAATGAATTCTACAAAACGGCCATCTAAAAACAGTAATCAGTCTGAAGTATTTTTGGTTGCATTTCATCCTGCTGTTGAAGACTTCTAGAATAACTTGAAAAAATACACCAAATTTATTTATTTATTTATTTATTTGTTTGTTTGTTTGTTTAATATGCCACCAATTTCCCCTAGATAAGAGAAGGTGACTCTGGGAGGCTTACAAATTATAATTACAAATTATAGATATTGCTACAGTGGTAATTGTTCCCTTCACTAAATAGTAGATGAGAAATGTGTGTTCTGCCTTTATTTTCTCAATTTCTAACCTCCACAGGAGTCTGAAGGAATGATAGTTGGAATAACAGAATAACAGAGTTGAAGGGATCTTGGACATCTTCTAAACCAACCTCCTGCTTTAGCAGGAGATTCAATATCATTCTGTACAAATGGCTGTTCAAGCTCTTAAAAACCTCCAATATTGGTGCACCACTACGTCTGAAGGCAACCCATTCCATTGATGAACTGTTCTCACTGTCAGGAAATTTCTTGTTAGTTCTAGGATGGATTGCTCCTTGATAAGTTTCCACCCATTATGTCTTATCCTGCCTTCAGTGCTTTGGAGAATAGGTTGTCCCTCTCGTCAGTGACAGCCAATCAAATATTGGATGACTGCTATCATATCACCCCTAATCCATCTCTTTGTTAGACTTGACATACTCAGTTATTGCAACCATTCATTACATATTTTAGCTTCTAACCCTCTAATATCTTTCTTTACATCACAGTGACCAAAATTGGATGAAGGATACATAGTGAGGTCTTACCAAAGCAATATATAACAGTATACGTGGAGCCCAAAAAAACAGAAACAAAACAAAACATTTCTCATTAAAAATACATATGGAAACACAATTTTTTTATAACCTGGGAAGAATGATTACAATATGAGTTTTTCATTTATACTTTGGAACTGGTGGCTATAGTGGTGAGCCTCTGCAGACAAAATTTTCATCTCCATAACAAATCACAAAGTTGCTAGAAAGCCCCAAGAAGGGAATAAATTCCAGCTAGAGTTGGCATTTAAGTCATTTTTTTTCCAAATAAAGATAGGGGTATCATTCATGTTTAATCAAGACTTTTATCTTATTTGAATTGGTTAGAGATTTGCTTTTGGATATAACCTTGTCTGGAATTTATTGATTTGTTTTTAATTGCACTTAACTACATTCTTTGGAATAAGAAACTGTTATTTCTTCTTGCAATATTTCCTCTAGGGCTCATTCTTGCTTCCTATTTTTAAATTAATAGTTATGGTAGGAAGCTTTAAATGGTCAATATAAATGAATTTATGACCAATCTTCCATCGCTTTTATTTTTTACTTCTACATTTCAGGGTATATTTAGGATGCAATGCTAATAATTGATGAAGAGACTGTTGATCGATCTATAGTATAGCATTTTATTTTACTTTTTCCTTGAAAAGGATATAACTCAGATTGGTATAAGGGCCACTGAAGAAGATAATACATGGAAGGAGTAAATGTTGCAAATGCCTCCAGGTCCACTTAGGTAACTATTTTTCTCAAGTAATACAAATATTTTTAATCACAATGTTTTTTTTTAGTTTTGTGTACTTCTTGACCTCCATTAGTTTAGCGATTATTCAAAGTCACAGCAGCATTGAAAAAAATAACTTATGACTATTTTTCACAAGACTGTTGCAGTGCCCCCATAATCACATGATCAAAATTCAAACACTTGCAGTGTCCCACCATGTACATCAGAAGTACAAGTGGAATAATATAAACTATCTAATTTGATTTTGAAAGAAAACCAGATGTTGGAAACACCAAAATTCTAGAATGAACTATAAGGAATGTCCAAGGAACAACTTACTTCAAGTGAGGCAATGTGGAAGATCTTAGATCTTCAGGTTCCCCAAATAAATCATTCCAATTTCTAATTACTG
Source organism: Thamnophis elegans (assembly GCF_009769535.1). Lineage (NCBI taxonomy): Eukaryota > Metazoa > Chordata > Lepidosauria > Squamata > Natricidae > Thamnophis > Thamnophis elegans. Next base: position 54,104,845 of record NC_045551.1, on the reverse strand, counting down.
TATTTTTCAAAGCATAAGACGCACCTTTTTCCCTCAAAAAAGAGGCTGAAAATCTGTGTGCGTCTTATACACTGAATACAGCATTTTTTGCCTCACAAAACCCCACCCCCTTCACCAAAATAGCCATGCATAGCTTGTAGGAAGCTTTTAGAGACAGCACAGGCTCTTCGGCGATGAAACGGAGATAGGCACCACCCCCTAGAGTCGGGAATGACTAGCACATATGTGTGAGAGGAACCTTTACTTTTACCTTAGTATACATAGAAACATATACAAAGGTATATAAAACAGTTAATTTCAATTTCAAACTCAATTGTTCTTTATTGTGTAGAGTTTTGCACAAAACATGAAGCAATGAGAGGAAAACAAACAAATAGCCTGGAAATTGAAAGAAAGTGAGTCCTAATACAGTACTAAAATAGGAAAACAATACTAAAGTGCAAGAAAGCTAAATCGTTAAATTACTGACCTATTGAAATACAAAGACTATTTGCAGTTTTTTAAGATCCTCCATTTTTTTAACCTTTGGCTTATATATATATATATATATATATATATATATATATATATATATATATATATATATATATATATGTGTGTGTGTGTGTGTGTGTGTGTGTGTGTGTGTGTGTGTTTGTGTTTTTCTTGGACAGAAACATTTATGTTAATTGGGCACCGTTCCATTGGTTTTGGCTCTTAGTAACTGTAAAGATAAAAGCTCATGATGTTGACTTCTCACTAATTTCAAGGAAACCACTAGAGAGCACCCATGTATTTGCAGAATGTATTTCTGCTTCCTGCTACAATATGCTCTGTTTTAATAATGCATAAAGAACTGCTCCTTAAATAATTATAAAAGAGAGTATCTTAATGCCTTCTACCCAGCACTAAATTAAAAGAACTCAATATGCTGATTGAACTAACCAAGTTAAAATCCTTCCTCCCACACATGCCATATTGTAAGTGATGATGTCTATATATGGTGAATTTTTTTTTCATGTGTATCTGTACACACACACACACACACACACACACACAGATGTATGTCTCAATGGAATCCATTAGACTATTTTCAGTAGGCAAACATTATTACATTTACCTATTATTTTTATTAACCATGTGAGAAGCTGATGCTAGTACATGCTGGAGTCTCTCATTTTATGTTTCTATGTGGTGGCTAGGCTGAAAGAAAGTTTGACGCAAGAACTTTGTGGCTGAACATAAATTCAAAAGACATGTTGCCTCCATCCAGTTTTATCTGCCTATTCAATAATGCATCACTGCTTCTTAATTAGACCACAGCATCTATACAGATCTCACTTTTCCCTTTACAACTCTTATTTTGTAATTCTGTGCACAGCCATTAAACAATATGCTTTGGGATGGAAATGCATAGATAGGATTGCACCATTAATCAATAAAATGTGACATGATATGTTCTGCACATGCTAACACCAAGGGATCAACAGTAGCAATTTTATTGAGCATCCTTATTATATCTTATTATTTCTGCTGTGTGCAATTCCATATGTACAAACTGGAAAGATAGGCTAAAATGATAAATAGAACAATAAAATAAGAGACAGGGAGAGGGAGGGAGAGAGAGGGGGGAAGGGAGTGAGGGAGGGAGGGGGGGAAGAGAGAATATTTTTTTTTAATTCCCTCCTACTCTTTTACTGAAAGCCAGTTTGGTATGGTTATTAAGGCCAGAAACCTGAAAATTAAAAGACATAAAAAACAGGTGGATGATTTGGGCTGGTATCTATTTTAGCTCTTAAAAATAAGAATAACATATCACTTCCCAAACACTTTGCAAATTATAATGGGTCATCAGCAGAAATCATGTATTTGAAGGCCTTCAATGTTTCCTCCATTATATCATCTCCTTTATGGATTGCACCAGGGTGGATAATTTTCCATGCCACCCTTGCTATACCAGTGAAAAACAGAGAAATAGAGAATTGATTGTGGTACAGAGAGATGGCTGATTGTGGTAGACAAGGAGTCGGATAGATGAGAGAGGGAGGGGAGGAGATGATAGATGATAGATGATAGGTTGGTTGGTTGGTAGGTAGGTAGGTAGGTAGGTAGGTAGGTAGATGATAGATAGATAGATAGATAGATAGATAGATAGATAGATAGATAGATAGATAGATAGATAGATGGATGAGAGAGAGAGATGAGATAGATGATAGATAGATGATATTAGATAGATGAGAGAGAGTGATGAGATAGATGATAGATAGATAGAAAGATGAGAGAGAGAGAGGGAGAGGGAGAGGGAGAGGGAGAGGGAGAGGGAGGGAGAGAGAGAGAGAGAGAGAGAGAGAGAGAATATAAAGAAGTAGAATGTCTAAATCAGGTTACCAAGAGTTCTGGAGGTAATCTCTGAAGACAGGCTATGTTTTGTGCGAGCTCATGATGCAATTGATGTATGCACCTATTGGTGACCATAGGCCATGGGTGACACGTGTGTGTGTGTGTGTGTGTGTGTGTGTGTCCATTTCCTCTTCCTCGTGTCCTCTAACCTGGAGCTGTCTTTCCTTGCACCTAGTTTGACCTTTCTGTGCTACTGCGCACATTGGAAGCATGACCTCACTAGTTTCACCTGCCTGACCACCACTGCCTTTCTGCCATGGGTGGAATTGTTGGCCCCTTGACACTATTGTTGTTGGAGTTGGAAATAGCTGAAGAACATGGACAAAGGTTAAGGGACAGTAAGACCAAGAATACAAAGAGAGCCAGGTGTTGTGCCTTTAACTACTGGTTCACATAAACTGAACTAAATTGACCAAATAGCAACTTTACATAAAAATGATACTATAGGGGTCCTTGATGCTCTCTGAGGGAGAAGGAGAGAGAGGAAAAGAGAGAAAGAAAGAGAGAGAAGGGGAGAGAGAAAGAGAAAGAGAAAGAGAAAGAGAAAGAGAAAGAGAAGAAGAAGGAGGAGGAGGAGGAGGAGGAGGAGGAGGAGGAGGAGGAGGAGGAGGAGGAGGAGGAGGAGGAAGGGAGATATGTTTTTTTAAATAACTTCTAAATGCCTGGAAATTTTACATTGCTGTGTTTTAAGATTCATGCCTGAACAAACTGACATTTGTGCCACATGGGGCCAGCCACAGGTATAATCTGAAGAAAGCTGGTTTACAATTATTGATCAGGGAAGTGGTTGTGAGGCAGCCTTCATACAGAGCAAAGGTGAAAATAGTTATGGTCCTTCCGAAGTGTTTATTAAAAATTGAATGTGGTAGATCAGGTACAAAGTTGAGTTTCTAAATATCCACCACAGTGCAAATGTATTTTCCTTGGCTGAATTCAATTTTTAGTAGTGTTAACTTTCTGGGCTACTGATGCTCAGCCTGACTGAGGATCAGAGAAAGAAACTGGAATGTTGGCTTTTATGTTTTCAAAAGTGTGGTTGGAGAATTTTTTTTTTTTTAAAAAAGAGATTCATGCACAAATCACTTAAATAAACAATAAATACAATATTTATTCATTGTATTTATTGTTATTTATAATAAAATAGGTGAAGTTGCAGTGATATAATATCATCCTGTGTTCTTTCATGAAATGATAGCATGATCTTTCTGCTAACGGAAAAATGATTTAAAGGTCGGATTAAAAATAATATATGGGAAATTCTTAGCTTTTCACTGCAAAGCTGTTAAATATATTTAAGTTCAAATATCAGACTTAAGATACAATACAATAGCAGAGTTGGAAGGGACCTTGGAGGTCTTCTAGTCCAACCCCCTGCCTAGGCAGGAAACCCTATACTGTTTCAGATAAATGGCTATCCAACATCTTCTTAAAGACTTCCAGTGTTGGGGCATTCACAATTTCTGGAGGCAAACTGTTCCACTGATTAATTGTTCTAACAGTCAGGAAATTTCTCCTCAGTTCTAAGTTGCTTCTCTCCTTGATTAGTTTCCACCCATTGCTTCTTGTCCTGCCCTCAGGTGCTTTGCAGAATAGTTTGACTCCCTCTTCTTTGTTCTGAGATATTGGAACACTGCTATCACTGCTGTCTCCCCTAGTCCTTCTTTCTATTAAATAGACATACCCAGTTTCTGCAACTTTTCTTCATATGTTTTAGTCTCCAGTCCCCTAATCATCTTTGTTGCTCTTCTCTGGACTCTTTCTAGAGTCTCCACCACTTTTCTACATCGTGGATGTATTATACTGTAATAGGAACTTGCAATAATTTGCCTAATTCCATTTAATTTTATACTTTTGATATTTTATGAACAATCAAAAACGAAGCCAGTTGGGTATTAATTTAAACTGAAAAATAACATAAAACATAAATATTTCCAATTAACTTTAGGTAAATGGATGGCAATAAAGTGCAATATCAGATTGGGAAATTTATTTTTCTATCCTTTACATGTCTATACAAAATAAGGTAGTCCCAAAAAGTGTGGCAAATTTATTTATTTTTCAGTTGGAGTTTGTGGATCTGATCCAGGGGAAGTTAACTTCAGAGACGTCCATCTGAAATCGATGTAGAAAATGAAATTTTGCAAGTTTTAAGGAGATCAAATGCCTCTAACCTATCCTTGCAGGTCTATAAAAAATTCATAAGGAGTTGATCCCACTGAACACAAGTCTTTATTTGTGTAAGGCTTATATAATTCAGGACTACTTTATTACTACATATCTGACGCTATTTTTTTTGTTTCTTTAGTAATTCACATGAACACGTGCCCACAAATAGAATGGAGAATGCTTCTTGTTGTCAGCAATTTCCATGTATTTAGCTAAGAATATCAAACAACTATTGATCTTGGCTGAAAAGACATGGAAGTTTGAGTCAGCTTTGAGCCTGCCAAACTGCCAAACTGCAGGAAGCCAGCAGGCAGCAGAAGTAGCCTGCAGTACTGCACTCTAACCACTACGCCACCATGGGTCAGAAAATGGTACATGCCCTTCAGCTTTCATATTGGAAGATGCTTCTTTCTCAGAACTGACTAGCTTTCCTTTTTGATATCTTAGACCTTGTGAGATGCCACATAATTCATCATACTGTCCCTTGCTTTAGGTCTACCTGAAACTATTGGAAGAAATCATCTGTCTATGCAGAATGAGTATCTAATATGTTAATGGTATCCAGTCGTATATCTCTACTCTAAACCAGATGGCAGGAATAGTTCATGATATCTAAAGCTTGTTGTGTAATGAATGGGACCAAACTGGTTGAAATTATACCCCTGCAAGTCAGTCAGATAAGACACTTGTCCAAAATCATCTAGGCTCAACTCATGGTTTGAGTCTGAATATGGTGTCACTACTCCTAAATGAGAAGGTCTACACTCTGGATGCTTTTCCTGTTGGATTTTCCTAAAGCAATTATAGACAGGAAAAGTTCTGCCTATAATTGCAAAACTATTTAGAATTGAATGCTTAAGGTCCAATTTGAGAAATTGGTAAGAGAATTCCCGGAGATAGTGTTTTTCCACTGAAACATTTTCTCTTTGGAATAGCCCTCCACTGGAGGTTCAATTGGTCCCTTTTTGCTCATATTTGGAAAAGCCATAAAAATGCAGCACTATATGGCATTGCGGGTTTCATTATCAGCCCTGAGACTGAGTATCAGCAGGGAATGTGTTACTTACTTTATAATTTTAATTGTTTTATTAACTTGGCTGTGTTTTGTAATGATTTCATTGTTATTTCTAAACCATTGGGAGTCATAGTGGAATATTGCAGTAGATAAATACTGCCAACAAACAAACAAACAAACAAAAAACAAACAAAAAACAAACACTCCTGGTGAATCAGTGTAGGTATATTAAGGTTATTAATTGTCACCCAAAAGTCTTACAGAAATATGTGGCTTTCCGGTCTTGGTCTTAAAGGGATCTCTCTCTCTCTCTCTCTCTCTCTCTCTCTCTCTCTCTCTCTCTCTCTCTCTCTCCTATCTCTATCTCTATCTCTATCTCTATCTCTATCTCTATCTCTATCTCTATCTCTATCTCTATCTCTATCTCTATCTCTATCTCTATCTCTATCTCTATCTCTACCTAGCTACCTACCTACCTACCTACCTACCTACCTATCAATCTATATACATATCTATTTCTCTCTCTCTCTCTCTCTCCCTCTCTATCTATCTATCTATCTATCTATCTATCTATCTATTTATCTATCTATCTCTATCTCTATCTCTATCTCTATCTCTATCTCTATCTCTATCTATCTCTATCTCTATCTCTATCTCTATCTCTATCTCTATCTCTATCTCTATCTCTATCTCTATCTCTACCTATCTATCTACCTACCTAGCTACCTACCTACCTAGCTACCTACCTACCTAGCTACCTATCTATCTATATACATATCTATTTCTCTCTCTCTCTCTCTCTCTCTCTCTCTCTCTCTCTCTCTCTCTCTCTCTCTCTCTCTCTCTCTCTCTATCTCTCTATCTCTACCTATCTACCTACCTATCTACCTACCTACCTATCTATATATATATATATATATATATATATATATATATACATATCTATATCTATCTATCTCTCTATCTCTCTATCTCTCTATCTCTCTATCTCTCTATCTCTCTATCTCTCTATCTCTCTATCTCTCTATCTCTCTATCTCTATCTCTATCTCTCTATCTCTCTATCTATCTATCTATCTATCTATCTATCTATCTATCTATCTATCTATCTATCTATAACGAATTGTCTCTCATTCATTTCGGAATCTCAAAAACATGTGTAGAAGATTATACAGAGTTTTGTTTTATACCTTTCAATTCATTCAGTTCAATTATGCTTTCCTTTCCCTCTCTCCTCCTTCGAACCTCTTGATAGTACATTGCAGAAAGCTAATGTAGTATGCTTATATTAAGTATAAATGGGTCAGACTATATCTAATTCCAACATAAATGTATGAACTCTGAAAAGCAAGATGACACAAACCAGTGTCAAACAAAATTAGCCAGTATGGGTCTTTCTGCCTGCCTGGCTGCCTACCTACCTACCTGCATACCTGCATACCTACCCACCTATCTTTTTATCTATCTATCATCTATCTATTTTTTCGTACAAGAACATTTAGAATGTAAATATCCATGTGAAAGTAAAGTATCATTAAGATTCTAAAAGCTTTCCTTTCTAATTTTTCATAGCTCTGGGGCAAGGAGGCAGGCTAAATATATCATAAGTTTAATAAGCCTAGGAGTATGATTAAAATAAAATAGAGTAGTTTTTCATGGTTTTAAGTGTAAAACACTTTAATAATATAGGCAGACCTCATTGATTTTGATCTACCATTAGCCACTGGAGAGGTCATTAGCATCAAGAAATCCCATGTTATCTTTGAAAGTTTGGGTTAATGAAATTTTACAGGAAATGTATTGCCTTCTTTGCTTTCTTTTTCCAGAGAGCTTCAATATGAATGGAAAATGCCTAGAACATAGTTTACATGCTACGGTGACACTTATCTTGTATATCCGATCTAAACTAGCAGTGTTTATTCTGGTGTTCAGGATCAATACCAATATAATTCAGCTTGAAAGCCATTTGAAATAATAAGGCCTTAACTTTTTGCACACAGCCACTGATTTCAATAGATTGTAACTGCACCAAATTTATTTAGCTGGGTCCCATGACATATACTCCAAGAGAAGGATAAAGCTACCTGAGGGTTTCAGTAAAATAAAGAACCCACACTGCACAAAAGTGCAATTTATAATTTGTAGACATACTGAATTGCAACAAAAAAAATAGCTATAAATATAGGCATAATATCAACGACGCTTCATTCTTTGCAACTCCTCCATAGATCTGTTTCTGAAATAATCCTAATCTTAGAATGGATAAATTATTTCTCTGGTTCTCCAAAATAATTGGAAAGAAGTAGGAAGAAGAGAGGGCAGAGGGATGCGGTGAGTCAGTGGCTAAGACTGTCAGTGGCTTGTCTATCAGAAAGGTTGGCAATTCGGTGGTTCAAATCCCTAGCGCCACATAATGGAGTGAGCGCCCACTACTTGTCCCAGATTCTGCCAATTTAGCAGTTCGAAAGCATGTAAAAATGCAAGTAGTAAAATAGGGACAACCTTAGGTGGGACGGTAACAGCATTCCATGCGCCTCCCAGCATTTAGTCATGCTGGCCACATGACCACGGAGAAGTCTTCAGAAAGTGCTGGCTCTTCGGCTTTGAAACAGAGATGAGCACCACCTCCTAGAGTCGGGAATGACTAGCACATATGTACAAGGGGAACTTTTACCTTACCTTAGGAAGAAGAGAAATAGGCTATCTTTTTTTTTTTCTACCACCTTCTGTGGCGGCAGAAAGCCAGCTACTGCATGAATGTGGCAAGTTGTTTGATGAGAAATTTCCCATGAATGAAATTGTTTTATATTCTATCTCTGGATTTTTGTTAGCCTAAGAAAGTAAAAGTAAAGGAATCCCTGCACATTTTACTCTGCAAGTCATTGCTGACTTTAGGGGGTGATGCTCATCTCCGTTTCAAGGCCATTGAGCCTGTGCTGTCTGAAGACATTTCCATGATCATGTAGCCAGCATGATGTCATGGACCACGGCAGGGGTGAAATGAACTTACCTTTGCTACCGGTTTGCAAATGTGAGCACC
>NC_045551.1:53761246-53791246 GCF_009769535.1 Thamnophis elegans | reverse complement strand
GAAAATGAGGCAAGTGCCATTAATTGTCTAACACCAATATTCATAATTACATGGTTCCAAAATGCAGGAAATAAAAATACAAAAAGTGTGGTCGATGAGAAGATGATGATCTTTTACTTAGTCATGTTTTGAGGTAGATAAAGACCCCCTAAAAACAATGAAGATCTCCTCACCTCAAATCTAATAAATTTTCTATTGTATCTTGTTGACTTTATTGCCTGTATTTATTAGCAAGAGTAGCTGAAGTCTAACTATTTAATATTGCTGGTGGAATAATTCTACTGAGGAAGTCAGTCAAATGATTATTAAAGAGAAGTATTCATGAAAACCATTGAGGAATGCACAATCTGTGCCTAACTATATGAAACATATGGTAATTACAGCTGGCATTTTTCAAGGGAATGGAAGGGTATTTCCAACACTCCCTGCAATTTATTCACCACTAGCTTGGTGCGCAGAATTACATTTTAGCAGGCCAGTTGCTTGAACAAATAAAGCGAACATAAGCCTATATTAGATCAGGAGTACATGGGATTGCACCTGCAGCCACAAAGAAAATTATTTTTTTTAATTAAAAAAATATCTAAATGAAATATTTAGTAAAAAGTATTCTCTTTGTTTACAAATACATTAACTACAATCATGCCAAGGTGATTAACTGCACCATAAATCAGGTTTGTAATGGAATGATGGTAGGCCATGGTTAGCATCTCAGAATCAGAGAGGACAAGGATTTTTCTGATCTTAACAAAATATGATATGATAAATTAAATTAAATTAAATTGACATAGATATTGTACATATACATTTCAGTCCAAAAATTATTAAGAGCTATCACAGCTACGCATGAATATATGGTAAACTGAACTACAATTAATTTGTTGAAAGATTATGCCCAGATTGGTCAAAGATCAGTCTACCACCTAAATATGGAAATTGGTGAAATGATTGTAGTTAGATCCAGTTCCTGGCATTGGGATCAATGCTATCATACACTTCTTCATCGTCTATAGGCAGGTTTTTGTGCATTGTATCTTGGCTATGAAAATTCAAAAATCCAAAGTATACACATTGTCAGCGTTCCAAATACCATGCAGAATTAAATCAGAGTCGAAGGCAAAACTATGCTTAAAGTTCCAATTTAATAAGACAGGCATGTTGGCATTGTACTGTGGGATTCCGACTCTGGAAGTTACATCAGAATCCCACCCAGTTAAAAGTTCATGATCTTGTCCCTACACCCACAGTCATCACATGGTCCAATCTTCTTCTTCCATGCTGGCGTCTACACCCAACTGCTTCCGGTCAGGTGTGAAACTGCAGAGACAAAGGATGGCCTTGGCTTCTAGTAAAGAATGAAAAACAATACATTCCACAATCCTACTCCTTCTATTCCCCCCTCCCATTGACTATACTTAAAGAAACAGCATAATGAAATAAGAGAAAGTGTGGCAGGCCAAAATTCTAAAAGGAATATAAATGCAGGCCTGGCACACATTTTGGAAAAAGTTACTTCTATGTTCCCTTTGTTCTCAGGAAGGGATCAGCATCTCTCCGTGAAGTCCCTTACGATGTAGAACTGCTTTACTCTACAACTAAGTTGCCACTTGTTACCATTCCAGTAACTGGATGGGGGGAGTGAGATACAGATGATATAGATACAGAGACAGATGCAGATACAGATACAGAACAGGGGCTCCTGTTCCTTTCCCCAGCTCATGCCCACCTAGCAGTTCGAAAGCATGCAAATGCAAGTAGATAAATAGGTACCACTTTGCTGGGAAGGTAACAGCATATATTCATGCTAGTCACATGACCATGGAAAATGTCTTCAGACAAAATACTGGATGAGCATGAATATATTTATCTTGTTATTTTCATATATATTTGTCAAGAATGATGCTACATGGCTTGCATCCTAAGAAAATGAATGAAATATTTTTTCCTGGTTTTTTCCTGCTGTCACTTAAATACACACTTTTCCATTTCACATGATTACAACCTTTAGGAAAAGAAATATAATGACATTTAATTTTCCTTGAAAGGAACTGGAATTGCAAATTAAATTCCTTTTATAAGTATATTATTGTAGTTTAGAATGCAGAAGTTTTTTTTTTTTACAAAGTTGTTATTAAAATGGCAGAACACTAGTAAGTTATCATTATAGGTCTAGGATGAATGAAGGATTGAATTAGTCACCGTTCTTATTGTTCTCTAGGCTACAGCAGGAATCCAACCAGAAATTTCTTCTGCAATATAATTGCCAGTGTGTACCTTTGTGATGAGATTTACACTCCACGGGGAAACTGTAGTCAGTTTCACAATTACTGGATATTAAAACTTTTGGGGAAACTGCCCAGCATGAGAAGGGAAGAGAAATTTGCTTCAGACGTATGATTAATATAAATGTTTTTCATGCAAATAATTTTAGCAAAAAAAAAAAAAAAGTGATTGTGATGAAAGTTTAATGACAAAGAAGAGATGTTAACAAATGTGTCAGGAGGTGTCAGGAGATTTGGTCAGGTGTTTCCTGATTGAAACAATACCTAGAAAGAAATTTGTGTTCTTAAAGAGAAACAATAGAAAGCTGAACATTGTTGGAGGCGATTGGGGGGGTATAGAAAGAATAAGAAATATTTCTGTGTGTGTGTGAGTGAGTGTGTGTATATGTGTATGTGTGTTCACTCATGGGCATGCTGCATGCATGCTTTGTGTGCATGCACAGGTTTGATGCGTGCTGCACACACATGCACAGTGCAATAAAAATTGTTCTGCACATGTGCAGAAGCAAAAAAACAAGATGGCGCTGCTCACGACACCACCTGGAGAACCGGTTTGGGGTGTGTGTGTGTCAGGCCTGAGTCACTGCCAGTTCCAGCGACCCAGGCTGCCAAACCACTACCAGTTTGGCCGAACTGGTCCAAACCGGTAGTAACACACCTCTGATACACACTACTTCAGTTTATATGATAGATAGATAGATAGATAGATAGATAGATAGATAGATAGATAGATAGATAGATATAGATAGGTGGGTGGGTGGATTGATTTGATGGATGGATGGATGGATGGATGGATGGATGGACGGACGGACGGACGGACGGACGGACGGACAGACAGACAGACAGACAGATAGATGATAGAGTAGTTAGTTAGTTAGTTAGTTAGGTAGATGATAGATAGATAGATAGATAGATAGATAGATAGATAGATAGAGACAGACAGACAGACAGACAGACAGACAGACAGACAAAAAGAAAGACAGACAGACAGAGTAGGTAGGTAGGTAGGTAGATGATAGATAGATAGATAGATAGATAGATAGATAGATAGATAGATAGATAGATAGATAGATAGACAAACAGATAGATAGATAGATAGATAGATAGATAGATAGATAGATAGATAGATAGATAGATAGATAGATAGATAGATAGATAGATAGATAGATCGGCCAGCAGGCAGGCAGGCAGGCAGGCAGGCAGGCAGGCAGGCAGGCAGGCAGGCAGGCAGGCAGGCAGGCAGGCAGGCAGGCAGGCAGGCAGCTTTTCTTGCCATGTTTGCTAAGTGAATCACTGCACTGGTTAAATTAGTAATAAAGTTAAGTGAATCTGGCTTCCTCACTGACTTTGCTTGTCAGAAGTTCACAAGCGGGGATCACATGACCCCAGGACACAGCAATCGACATAAATATGAATCAGTTGTCAAGCTTCCATGTTTTGATCATGTGTCCATTGGGATGCAACAATGGTCATAAGTGTGAAAAATGGTCATAAGTCACTTTTTCAGTGCCATTGTAACATCAAACAATCACTAAAAAAAACTGTTGTAAGTAGTGTAGTGCAGAATGCACACAAATTGTTTTGGCTTGCAATCAGATAAACCATTGAGATTCTGATTCATTCTTGATCTGGTCTATGCTTTAATAAACACTATTTCCCTCACCCTTATACAGGGGTAGTCATTTTTATTACAGATGCAGACCAGCATTACAAATAGGAAGGATTTTTAAAAAATGAAATGAAATAAAGTAAAACAAAAATTAAAAAAGACAAGGTAATATTTAATAATTGGTGGTGGATTGTCAGTGGGCAATCAAAGACTGCCTAATTTTGAAGACTGTATTATAAAATTGGGCTACATTCAAAGGTGCTGGAGAAGACTCCTGCGAGTCCCTTGGACTGCAAGGCAATCAAACCAGTAACTCCTAGAGGAGGTGAACCCTGACTGCTCCTTAGAAGGTCAGATCCTGAAGATAAAACTCAAATACTTTGGCCACCTAATGAGAAGGAAGGACTCACTGGAGAAAGAGCCTAATGCTGGTAAAGACTGAGGGCAAAAGAAGAAGGGGACGACAGAGAATGAGGTCGCTGGATGGAGTCACCGAAGCAATCGGTGTGAGTTTAAATGGACTCCAGAGGATTGTAGAGGACAGGAAGGCCTGAGGTATGTTTTCCATGGGGTCGTGATGGGTTGGGCATGACTTCGCAGCTCACAACGCATTCAAAGAGATTACCATATTTTTCAGAGTATAAGATGCACCGGAGTATAAGACACAGCAAGATTTTGAAGAGGAACATTTAAAAAAAAAGATTTTGCAGTCTGAAAACCTCCCCAGAACAGCCCGTTTTTCATGAAAACGGGCCTGGTTTTTTTTTTTTAAAAAAAGGGGCATGAATATCCCTTAGGAGGCTTGTAGAGTGCTCCGGTGGGGGGGGGAGATGAGCAATATCCAGCCTGTTTTTTGTGAAAACGAGTTCATTTTTTGTCAAAAAAGGGCACATAGCCCTTAGGAGCCTTAAAGAGTGCTCCTGGGGGCTGGGGAGCCAAAATTGAGCAAAAACCCGACCCCTTTTCCACTCATTTCTGCCTTCCCCTGCCCCCAGGAGTTCTCTGTAAGCCTCCTAAAAGCTATGTACAGCCATTTTGGAGTTTTGGGAGGCAAAAAATGCTGCATTTAGTGTATAAGATGCACCCAGATGTTCAGCGTCTTTTTTGATGGAAAAAGGTGCATCTTATAGTCTGAAAAATATGGTACATCAGACTCATCTGATACAGAAATTCTATATGTAAGAAATTGGTGTTTCCTGGTTGTTTTATCAGATGACGTGTTATTAGATGGGTCTGTGAGTCCTCATACAAGGTACAGTATAGTAGGACATGAATAGTAATTTCAATAGCCCATTGTCCATAGGGGTCCAGTCTCAGTTTATATGGGATTTTCTTATATGAGGCATTCACGACTGCTGTGGGAAGTATATTGCAGCACACTAAATTTAATGATATTCAGAGCCCCTATATACCTAACAGTTTCTATATATTTCTGAGTAAATCTGCAGGAAAAGCTGTACAGTACTGAAGTAACTGGGAAACAGTTTGATGCAAATAATAATAATAATAATAATAATAATAATAATAATAATAACTCCGCCGTTGCCGGTCCCAAGCCCGGATGAGAAAGGAGGAAGGTTGGGATCAGGTTGGCATCTGGTCCCGTAAAAAAAAACCCGCCAACCCATACAATATGGTGAAAAAAACGAATAAGAATTCCATACCGCATCGGTCGTCGCGCGGGTTAACAAGGGCCGTGGCGGATGTTGGGGTCCCTGGACATCCGTCGACAAGTGGGCTACAAGTGGACCAGCCAACAAAACGACAAAAATATAGTGCAGATGAAAACCGTGCCATAATGGCCTGTTACTACAACTCAGAGCCAGAAAAAAGAGGATATTTAAAGCGAATGTATGAATTATGGAAACAACAATATCCAGATTCAAATGTTAGTGAACAACGACTAGCAGATCAAAGGCGATTTATTATACGGAATAAAGTGTTTAGTGAAGTTGAACATGAGGAAATTCAGGCAAATTGCAAAACCCAAAAAACAATATCACAAGCGGAAATAACTGATATTCAAGACACAACTAAAGACACTATAGTAGAACTCCCAGAAGAAGCTCTCAGGGAGGAAATAACATCACCACCACTAGAACCAGTTATCACTGAACCAACTGATGAACTAACTCAAAAACAAAAAGAATTGAAGGATAAGATCATAGAGCATTTTCTGCTTAATGAGGAAAGGCAACGTTTACCATCACTAAAAACTGTGCCTAAGAAAATTTTGGCCCCTATCATGAAAATGGTTAATGCAGTGTTTTCAACAATTGAACCGGGATCCATCTTGGAAACAAACCAGTTAATGTACAGCGCAGCTGTAATAGTCACTAACGAACTAGGCATTAAAATTAAAGTACCTAGTCACACAACAGAAAAAGCATCAAAGCCAAAGTGGAAAATCCGTCTAGAACAAAAAATCAAAAAATTAAGGGCAGATGCTAGTAACTTAAAGAACATGCATGAGCAACGGCTTAAAAACAACAAAATCATAGATCGGCTAATCAGAAGATATAGATTGGATACAAGAAACATCAATGAAGCTGTAGAGATTGTAAAACAGCAGATAACAGCAACAGCTAGAAAAATTGAAAGATATGAGGCACGAATCATCCAATATAAACAAAATCAGCAATTTCGATCAGACCAACGGCGTTTTTATCAAAGTCTTAATGTGAATGGTGACACCAAAAGTGAAAAACCAGAAAAGCAGGCCACAGTTGAATTCTGGAAAGAATTGTGGGAAAATGCAAAGGACTACAACAAGGAAGCAAAGTGGATACATGACTTTGAGAAAAGCATTGGCAACAAACAAATGCAAGTATTAGAAATAACAACTGAGATGATCAAAAATCGAGTTAAAAAGGTAAAGAATTGGACATCACCTGGAAAGGACCAATTACATGGTTTCTGGCTCAAATATCTGACCAGTTTACATGCAATATTGGCCAGGCAACTGAATGAAATTTTACAAAAGGGCCAAATTGATGAATGGTTGACAACTGGAAAAACATACTTGATTCAGAAAGATCCAACTAAAGGAACAACACCTGAAAACTATAGACCAATAACATGCTTGCCAACAACCTTCAAATTACTCACAGGCATTATTGCAGATAACATGATGGATTATTTGGAAACAAACAACATCTTGCCAGTAGAGCAAAAAGGCAACAAAAGAAGGAGCAGGGGCACAAAAGATCAGCTTCTAATTGATAAAATGATATTAGAAAATTGTAAGAACAGAAAAACGAACTTGAATATGGTCTGGATTGATTACAAAAAGGCATTTGACTCACTGCCACATAGTTGGATCATAAAATGCTTAGAAACAACTGGCATTAGCAAAAATATTACATCCTTTACTGAAAAGGCGATGAAACAATGGAGAACTGAGTTGGCAGTAGGGAATGAGAGCTACGGAATGGTTAATATCAAGCGAGGAATTTTCCAGGGTGATTCACTTTCACCTCTTCTCTTCATCATCGCAATGATCCCACTATCAGTAATCTTAAAAAAAATGAAATTAGGCTACCAAACAGCCAAAAAAGCTGAAAAAATTTCGCATTTACTATATATGGATGATTTGAAACTCTATGGAAAGTCAGAAATAGAAATCCAATCATTGACAAACACAGTCCGAGTATTCAGCACCGATATTTCAATGCAGTTTGGCATGGAAAAATGCGCCACTGTGTCCATAAAAAGGGGCAAAATCACTGCATCTGAGGGAATTGAAATGCCCAATGGCCAACTAATTAAATGCAAAGAAAATGAAGCCTACAAATACTTAGGCATTCTGCAGTTGGATAACATCAAGCATGGAGAAGTAAAAACTATTGTCAGGCGAGAGTACACCAACAGAGTTAGGAAAATTTTAAAATCTAAATTGAATGGTGGAAATACAATCAAGGCCATAAATACCTGGGCAATACCAGTTATAAGATACACAGCTGGCATAGTTAACTGGACACAAGCTGATTTGGACCTTTTGGACCGAAAAACCAGGAAACTAATGACAATACACTACAGTTTACATCCACGTGGTGATACTGATAGACTACATCTGCCCCGAAAATCAGGTGGCAGAGGATTATTACAAGTGAAGCAAACAGTTGAAGAAGAAAAACATGCACTGGCTGATTATTTAAAAGACACTCAAGAACATCTATTAATCGAAGTAAAGAACAAAAATCTACTGAAGGCCCAACAGACAAAACAAGAATACAGAAAAGATGTGATAAAATCAAGAATGGAGAGTTGGCAGAACAAAGCACTGCATGGTCAATTTCTGGAAAAAATAAAAGATAAAGTGGACAGTGAACAAACTTGGTTATGGTTAAAAACAGGTACATTAAAGAAAGAAACAGAGTCACTAATCCTGGCTGCGCAAGAACAAGCTATCCGCACAAATGCCATTAAGGCCAAAATCGAAAAATCCTCTGATGATGCCAAATGCAGACTTTGCAAAGAAGCTGATGAAACTGTTGATCACATACTCAGCTGCTGTAAAAAAATCGCGCAGACTGATTATAAATTGCGGCACAATTCAGTAGCACAAATGATCCATTGGAATTTGTGCAAAAATTATAATATTAAAACAGCAACAAACTGGTGGGAACATCAGCCTGAAAAAGTCACCGAAAATCAGATGGTCAAGATCTTGTGGGATTTCCGTATACAAACCGACAAAATACTGGCGCATAATACACCAGACATCACACTGGTTGAGAAAAATAAGGTCACAATCATAGATATCGCAATACCAGGTGATAGCAGGGTCGCCGAGAAGGAACATGAAAAAATCGCAAGATACCAGGACTTAAAAATCGAAATTCAACGACTATGGCACAAACCAGCAGTGGTAATTCCAGTGGTAATTGGCACACTGGGTGCTATTCCAAAAGCACTGGAATTACATTTAAAACAGTTAAAAATTGACAAAATCACCATCAGTCAAATGCAAAAAGCCGCACTGCTTGGATCTGCACGCATATTACGAAAATACGTTACGACGTCCTAGGCCCCTGGGTGGGGCCCGACTAGTAACCAATGCCAAATCCGGCGAAACAACTGGCCGCTGTGATACAATTGTACAACAACAACAACAACAACAACAACAACAACAACAACAACAATAATAATAATAATAAAGGGCCAAATTGATGAATGATTGACAACTGGAAAAACATACTTGATTCAGAAAGATCCAACTAAAGGAACAACACCTGAAAACTATAGACCAATAACATGCTTGCCAACAACCTTCAAATTACTCACAGGCATTATTGCAGATAACATGATGGATTATTTGGAAACAAACAACATCTTGCCAGTAGAGCAAAAAGGCAACAAAAGAAGGAGCAGGGGCACAAAAGATCAGCTTCTAATTGATAAAATGAAAAGGCGATGAAACAATGGAGAACTGAGTTGGCAGTAGGGAATGAGAGCTACGGAATGGTTAATATCAAGCGAGGAATTTTCCAGGGTGATTCACTTTCACCTCTTCTCTTCATCATCGCAATGATCCCACTATCAGTAATCTTAAAAAAAATGAAATTAGGCTACCAAACAGCCAAAAAAGCTGAAAAAATTTCGCATTTACTATATATGGATGATTTGAAACTCTATGGAAAGTCAGAAATAGAAATCCAATCATTGACAAACACAGTCCGAGTATTCAGCACCGATATTTCAATGCAGTTTGGCATGGAAAAATGCGCCACTGTATCCATAAAAAGGGGCAAAATCACTGCATCTGAGGGAATTGAAATGCCCAATGGCCAACTAATTAAATGCAAAGAAAATGAAGGCTACAAATACTTAGGCATTCTGCAGTTGGATAACATCAAGCATGGAGAAGTAAAAACTATTGTCAGGCGAGAGTACACCAACAGAGTTAGGAAAATTTTGAAATCTAAATTGAATGGTGGAAATACAATCAAGGCCATAAATACCTGGGCAATACCAGTTATAAGATACACAGCTGGCATAGTTAACTGGACACAAGCTGATTTGGACCTTTTGGACCGAAAAACCAGGAAACTAATGACAATGCACTACAGTTTACATCCACGTGGTGATACTGATAGACTACATCTGCCCCGAAAATCAGGTGGCAGAGGATTATTACAAGTGAAGCAAACAGTTGAAGAAGAAAAACATGCACTGGCTGATTATTTAAAAGAAAGTCAAGAACATCTATTAATCGAAGTAAAGAACAAAAATCTACTGAAGGCCCAACAGACAAAACAAGAATACAGAAAAGATGTGATAAAATCAAGAATGGAGAGTTGGCAGAACAAAGCACTGCATGGTCAATTTCTGGAAAAAATAAAAGATAAAGTGGACAGTGAACAAACTTGGTTATGGTTAAAAACAGGTACATTAAAGAAAGAAACAGAGTCACTAATCCTGGCTGCGCAAGAACAAGCTATCCGCACAAATGCCATTAAGGCCAAAATCGAAAAATCCTCTGATGATGCCAAATGCAGACTTTGCAAAGAAGCTGATGAAACTGTTGATCACATACTCAGCTGCTGTAAAAAAATCACGCAGACTGATTATAAATTGCGGCACAATTCAGTAGCACAAATGATCCATTGGAATTTGTGCAAAAATTATAATATTAAAACAGCAACAAACTGGTGGGAACATCAGCCTGAAAAGGTCACCGAAAATCAGATGGTCAAGATCTTGTGGGATTTCCGTATACAAACCGACAAAATACTGGCGCATAATACACCAGACATCACACTGGTTGAGAAAAATAAGGTCACAATCATAGACATCGCAATACCAGGTGATAGCAGGGTCGCCGAGAAGGAACATGAAAAAATCGCAAGATACCAGGACTTAAAAATCGAAATTCAACGACTATGGCACAAACCAGCAGTGGTAATTCCAGTGGTAATTGGCACACTGGGTGCTATTCCAAAAGCACTGGAATTACATTTAAAACAGTTAAAAATTGACAAAATCACCATCAGTCAAATGCAAAAAGCCGCACTGCTTGGATCTGCACGCATATTACGAAAATACGTTACGACGTCCTAGGCCCCTGGGTGGGGCCCGACTAGTAACCAATGCCAAATCCGGCGAAACAACTGGCCGCTGTGATACAATTGTACAATAATAATAATAATTCTATTCAGATCAGATAGCAAATAACTTTGAAATTTCAGAGGTTTCAATGTTTCAGTGTCATGAATGTTATATATATAGGATGGCGAACTTAAGACACACGTGCCACAGGTAGCAAGCAGAGCCATTTGTCAGGGCATGTGAGGTGTTGACCTGCCAGCTGGCCAGCATGCATGTGTGTGCTGACCAGCTGATTTCAGCCTTTTTGTTTTGAGGCCATTTTTTGCCCACCCCAGGCTTCAGAGGCTTTATAGGACCCTGGTGTGGGCGAAAACAGCCTCCTCTGCCCCGCCCTGGAGCAAAAAACCAACCTTATGGGCAAACTGAAAATTTGGGAATGGACTTCCGGTTTGCTCGTAGGCCTGGTTTTAGCCCTCCAGAGCCTTCCAGGACCTTCAGGAGGCTTCCCTAAAGGCTCCAGAGGGCAAAGAAAATGACATACGAGCAAACCAGAAGTCACTTCCAGTTTGTTTGTAGGACCAATTTTAGTCCTCTGGAGCCTTCAGGGAAGCCTCCTGAGGGCTCCTGAATGCTCTGGAGGGCTCAAACCGGCCCTATGAGCAACCCGGAAGTCATTTTTTGCCCTCTGGAGGCTTCAGGGAAGCTCCTGAAGCCTCGCAAGGGCCACTGGGGAGAGGTGAAGCTTTTTTTGCCCTCATTAGGATCCTATAAAGCCTCTGGAGCCTGGGGAGGGCAAAAAAAGCATGCAAAAAATGGGGGGGAAGCACTGGTCATGCATGCATGCACGCTGGGGTCGCACATTGCTTTATGGGTGTGGCATGCCTGTGCACAATCCCCCGGCACTCTCCCGTTTTTGACACGAGAGCCAAAAAAAGGTTCACCATCGCTGTTATATACTACTATGCATTAGTCCTTGATTTACAATCATTATTTATTTCAAAGTTACAACAGCACTGGAAAAAAATGACTCTTTTTCACACTTACAGCCCTTGTAGCATCACATGATAAAAATTCAAATGATTGGCAACTGGCAGTTATTTATGACAGTTGCAGAGTACTGGGGTCCTTTGATCACTTTTTGCGGCCTTCCAACAAGCAAAGTCAATGCGGAAGCCACATTCACTTAACAATTGCATTACAAACTTGACAACTGCAGTGGCTCACTTAACAACTGTGGCAAAGAAAGGTCATCAAATGAGACAAAGCTCACTTAACAAATGTCTCACTTAGCAAGGTTGGATTCCATTGTGGCCGTAGGTCACAAACTACCTCCATTTCCTCCTCAGATAAGATCATAACTAGTGGTGGGATTCAGTCAGTTCGGTCCGGTTTGGGCAAACCGGTTGTTAAATTGCTGGCTGGCCACACCTCTTCCTGCCCTGCCCCTTCCAGGAGTCCCCACACACCCCATTTCGGTTCCCAGGTAAGTGCAGGGAGTTCTACTAGGCCCAAAACGGGGTGTGGGGGTTGCAGGGTGGCCTCCCCACAGCCCATTTTGGCTCCCAGGAGGCTGCAGAGAGGCCTACTAGGCCCAAAACGGGACACGGAGGGCACTCCCTCAGCCTGTTTTTGCTCCCCGGGGAGAGGGGTGCAGGAGGTCGAGTGATGCCTGTCACACCTCTTAGCCACTCCCACCATGGCCACACCCACCCAGCCGGTTATTAGGGCAGAGAACCGGTTCTTACATTATTTTAATCCCACCACTTAACGGAAGATAAAACAGTTCAATAAGGATGATGTACCCAGGAAAAGCAGCCTGTCTAGTACAGTGGGATGAAAATTATTTTCACTTTCCTATTTAAAAAAAAACACAAAAAACCCAGCAATGCTAGTCAGTTACCTGCCGTAAAGACCTTTTGTTACTCTGTAACTGGAAAGAGAACCCAGGGAACAAAATCGGTGGTTATTCTTTGTTCAAGCAATTGCCAGTTGCAGATTAGTCAGAGAAGCGAACAACTATGTGTCACTGACCTTTACAAAATGCCGAAACATATAGCAGCAGGAATTATGTTGTTATTGTTTTTTGGGTTTTTTTTAAAAAAAAAGCCAAAGTGTACATCTCACAGGCAGTAGTTGATTGCTATCAAGTTATAGCATTGCCTCTAAACAAAAACAAAAGATTAAAAAAAAACTACACAGTAACACTAAAATAGATGCAGCTTGAGGGCTGATTTGATAGAAGCTTCCTGGGAAAATATTTTGTGCCATCATCAAGACTTGCTAGAATAATAAACACCTCTGACCCATGCATATTTTCCCTCCTTGTTCAAGCCTGACTATTTCAAGACAGAAAAGGAATGTGGAGTGACCAATATAGTTAAGGGGAAAAAAAAAAGAAGTTTTAACGTTAAAAAAAGAGGAGCTGATTGATGGCACCTTTGTCCTTGAAACCATTTTTAAGCATTTCTTTTAAGGCTGTTAGTCTTTACCATCGTATCATTTGTATGCTGTGACATTTGTGACCTTCTAGAAACTATAGACCTTGCCTTGGAGGACTATTTAAATGCATAGTATCTTTGCTTGATTTGAAAAATGTCTCCCGCATTGACCTGCCTTAAAATATTGCCAGGGACTTGATTGGAACTGTTTTCTAACCCTCTGCGATTCCTCTGCTTTACTAAAGCAGCTAAAAGAGGACCGTGTTAGAATGATGTCATACCGTATTTTTCGGAGTATAAGATGCACCAGAGTATAAGATGCACCAAAGAAGAGGCAATTTTTTAAAAAAGTTTTTGCATTCTGCAGAACTCCCAAAAATGGCCCGTTTTTTGCCAAAACGGCTCTGTTTTTTGTCAAAAAAGGCATGCATATCCTTTAGGAGGCTTATAGAGTGCTCCTGGGGGCTTGGGGAGCAAAAACAAGCAAAAACAGCCCATTTTTCTCTCATTTTTGCTCTCCCCAGCCCCCAGGAGCACTCTGGAAGCCTCCTAAAGGCTATGCATGGCCATTTTTGCAAAGGGATTTCGGGAGGCTAAAATGCTGCATTCAGTGTATAAGACACACCCAGATATTCACCCTCTTTTTTTGGGGGGGAAAAGGTGCATCTTATACTCCAAAAAATATGGTAAATGTAGATGAGGGACAAAAAAAATGTATGGCTTGAAGGGTCACATGTTTTATTAACCTCGTGTAAATGAAAATCTAAGAAGAAGTTAAAAAAATATAGACCTGGACTAAGTATGTCTCTGTCTTGGATTTAATCAAAGCAAATGGACCTGAATATTCTCATCGGACTTGATTCACGAATCTATAACCTCAAGCCAGATGCCATCATTTACATTAGTATCTCTCAGGTTAAGAAACAGGATATTTTAACTAACCCCACTGTATGTCCAGACCACCTGGTGATCGTGAAAATAATTTCAGCCAATCAAATCAATTAACAGAACATTTGGACATGGGTTAGCAAGGGGAAAAGAGACGTCACTGATCAAATATGTTTCTAAAAACAAAAGCCCCAAACATGTACCGATATAATATAGAAAACGGCAGAGCTTGTAAAATAGTAAAGGTGAGACAGAATGAAATTCAAAATTACCGTGATGATTCTATTATTATCGGTGCCTATTCGTAAAGATTGATGATGGTATGGTCATGCAGAAAGCATAAAAAAATCTAGCCTAGGAAAATTAAACAATACATTTTTGCTGTGAAGACCTCTGGGGAAGAGCAATCAGAAGGGTTAGAGACACAGAAGAAGACTATAATAGTGACAAGCAATGGAATGAATGGTTGGAGATGGGGGGTGGGACACCTATATGGGCCACATACGATATCTGAATGATGCCTTGTATCTATCCATGCCCTAGTACAGGGGTGTCAAACTGAAGGCCCACGTGCCACTTTTGGCCCATAGGGTTTTTAGATCTGGCCCACATGGCCACCTGTTGTGGCTTGCCAATGGATATGGCATCAGATTTGGACAGTGAGGAGGTTGGGGGGGAACATGGGCCAGTCCTAGAGTTTGGGGAAGGCTCTGATGAGGTCTCTGTGTCAGAGGAAGAGATGGGGCCAGGACCGTCTGACAGTTATCAGCTGCCTTCGGAGTCAGAGGCAGAGCTGGAGAATGTTCCCAATGTGCGCATGCACAGAGCTGCCAGGAGAAGGGAACAGCTAAGGAAGAAGGGTCGACTCGTGAGTAACACCACTGGTACATTGTGAATATCTCCTCCCATAAGGAATAAAGATGAGCGAAAGGGAAGGGAGTTTGCAGGAGTCGAAAATGAAGCTCAGGAGGGCCGCGTGCTCCATTTTTGCTGGCAGAGGGCTGTAGGAGGCTGTTTCAGCTGAAAACCCAGGCCACCACATCCCCCACCGCATGAGTGATGTTGAGTTGGCCATGCCTACCCTGGCCACAACCACCCATCCACCCAAAGTCAAACACAACGCTGATGTGGTCCTCATTGATATCAAGTTTGATACCCTAGCTCCAGACCAAAATGATTTGTGAGCATACTTATTCTCACATTTACTGTGAACAAAGTTTTCATTTAGAGTTTTCCATAACAAATACTAGATTTTGGTATAAAGTATGAGTAATTCAGTGATTTAATCCTATTTTGCTGCATGTACTTGAACTTCAGATCACAGGTATGAAGTGCCTTGCAAGCCCTTGCTAAAAGCAATCAGATTGACTCTTTATTTATAGCTGTGCTCTGGCAAAAACCTTAGAGGCAAATAGGCAGCTCCCTGTTTTTTTTCTGTCAGCTTTTGAAAAGCAAAGAAAGAAAAAAGCATTATAAAATTTGTCACATCTTTCATAATGGATGTATTTTTATAAATTAGGCATTAAAAACACAGTTCATTGCCTCTTTCGCAGCAAACTAAATTATCTTTCTAAATGGTTCCATCTATTATGTATTCTCAAACATGCAGTAATAAGCACTAAAATGTGTTTTTAGAAGACTTGCTATATTTCGCCCATAATGCAATGTAATTGGAATGAATAAAAATGACTCATATAAAAAAGAAAATTTAAAAACAGTAAATAAATAATTTTGCTGATATATCTTTTGTGTCAAGTGTCAATGTAGAATAAAACCAGTTTTAGATTTTGGTGGGGTTTTTTTATGTTCTCAGGCATGTGGAGAATTGATGTAAAAAGCTTTTTGAAGTATGATGTTCAAATTTATGCTCTTTCTGTATCATTTTCCCAGCTTATTGTTTGGCAAACTATAACTTTGCCTTTTCTAATCTCTCAATAACATTAAAAGTATAATAGTTGTGCTGGCCTATTCCTTTCTGTAAACAATATTTACAGTTGCAAACAACTACAATTTATACATTTTCCTCTGGTGTTACTCTTAAATTAGGTTTCCACCCTTATACTCAGTTTAATCATATACTACATATGATGGGCATGCCACACTTTTACAAAATCTTTTAATATTCCTATGTTTTTCTAGTAAATATTTACCCATGTACTATATATTTGCATTTAAGTATCTTGTGGCAAAAAAGAATAAAGATAGAATATACAATGCATTCTGTATCAACTCTTCTTAGTGTTCACTCCTATCCTTGCTTGTTAACATCTGACATGATACTAAACATCAGTAAAAGAAGGTTCTAGACCAGTGGTGGGTTCCAGATCCTGTTCCAACTGGTACAGTTGGAATGGGCCCGGCGGCGTCCACATGGATGTGTGCTGCGCGTGCACACATGAGTGCAGCATGCACATGCATCTTACCGCTTTCACGAGCCTCCGTGATACTCCAGCTGTTCAGCGGAGCATCACGCAGGCACTCTATGCGCTGAGCGCGAAAGCACTGAAGACTTGAAAAACCAGTAAGGAACTTGGGTGGGCGGGTGGGCCCTTTGGAGCACTGTACCGGAATGGTATTTATGGAGGGATGTTACCTAATCTAGTAATGAAACATCTGCAAGAAAACAACTAAGTTCGGAGGGCACCAAGATCCTCATATTTCTCTTTTTGGAA
Organism: Thamnophis elegans; assembly: GCF_009769535.1. Taxonomy (NCBI): domain Eukaryota; kingdom Metazoa; phylum Chordata; class Lepidosauria; order Squamata; family Natricidae; genus Thamnophis; species Thamnophis elegans. The sequence continues at coordinate 53,774,307 of NC_045551.1, read as the reverse complement.
AATAATTACCCATATGTCTCTGCTTCATTTGCACAGAATCTTATGATTTTCTTACCAGTAGGAATTTCATTGTATCTGGATAGCAAGTGCCTGTTGAGCAATATGAGAAATTTATGTTTATTTTCTTTAAATCACTTAAATTCTAAACATTTCTTTTAGTCATCTCCCATGACTGAGACAATGTTTTTTTCCTCCCTGAAGATTCCTGAAATGTATAAAACAAAAACATTTTAAAAAAGATATTCTCCCTCCCTCCCCCTCTCTCTCTCTCTCTCTCTCTCTCTCTCTCTCTCTCTCTCTCTCTCTCTCTCTCTCTCTCTCTCTCTCTCTCTCTCTCACACACACACACACACACACACACACACACACACCAAGAAATTTGGCAGCTTTTCTTGAATCACTTTTTCATTTGCAGTGGAAAATCTTTTCATTATATATTAATGATACAAAACCATTTCAACTCATGGTCTGATTACAAACAACTAATTTAATTTAATTTAATTTGGCAATTTATCTACTTTTATGTTATTTTGTATGAGGGTGACTTGATATTACTCTATTTTATAACCAAGTATGCTTTGTTTTTGTACAATTGTAAATAGTTTTATAATTTATTGAGTTAGTCAGAAGCATTTAACCTTTAGCACTCTCGTATTTTATGACTGTATTTTCTTTTCTTTTTCTCTTAATTTAAAAAGAAATGATTCTGTATTTTAAAAATTCTGCTTTGTAAACTCTATTACATAAATTGAATATGGTCATATTAATGTCTAGCCAAAAAGAGTAATAAACCTGTTCCATTCTGTTTAGCATACCATTTGTTATAATAGAGCTTTTTGTTTTAAATTCAACATACCAGAAATATATTTTATTGACCCACACTAAAAGTACTGCAAAACTCCTAGATAAACAAATTATATGTATGAAGAATAGACATTGAATACACATGCATAGAAAATGAATATAAATTATCTTCTAACATGGGACACTTATCCTGATTATTTAGCAAGAATAGTAGTTGATTAAGAGGAACTGCAACAGACTAAGAGGAACTGTAGTACATTAAGTACATCCTTACAAACTTACAAAATAATTTTCACAGAAGTAGAAATATAGAGAATAAATAGTTTGGGAAATCTAAAGAACTAATTGGCAATTCAACAGTATAATATCTTTGGAATTATACAAAATGTCATTCAGAAACAGATACAATTTCTTGCTTCATGTTGGATACAGATGGGAAATCCAATGGACAGTCCAGATAAATGGGAGAAAAAGTGTATGAGGTCGAAGATTATACTAAGAACCTTTGTCTTATACATTGATACAGCCCTTCTCAGAGCTGTAAAGGATAGAAGTATTAACTATCCTCACTTTTCTTTTTCAATCACTGACGTTACAGAGAGAGAATTCCTTAGCTCAGCATAAGAGGATGGTTTGAGAGAAAGAGACAATATTTGTCTGTGGGTGTCAGACCTTCCAGAATGTAAACCTCTAAATAGAAATGATCCTTGGCTCCATTTGTTGAGAAAGGTCTAGTTCACTAGAAGACAAGTATATTGTGGTAATGCATACCCAGAACTGAGAATTGCACAATAATGTTCAAATTTTCCTTCCCTTAACTGACTCCCATTGCTGCCCCCCCTCCCCCCGATGACCAAGCAAGTTCAAGCAAGATGTTTTCAGAAAAGATACTTCAGATGTAGGTTGGTATTGCAGCTGTCTTCTTCTCCCAGCCAGGTGACTTTGAAGCAGCATCTTAGGGAGATACAATGGTTACTTTTGGTTGCCCCCAAGCATTCCCCCTCCCATCCACTCTCCCCAGAGTTCATGGTAGATTGTCACCACCAGGTAGTGAAGCGCACAAGTAAGCATAATGTGGCAGCTGACAGCAGGTGAGTAAATGCCGGGGAATGGGGTGATGAGTTAAAACAAATAATAGACAAAAAACAAATACATTATCTCACCATCTGCTTCCCTATCTCCATCAATATTCAAAGAAATCTATTTCACTGCCCATCATTCACTCCTGTAGGATCTGAGAAAAAAAACCCAGATGAATTCTAGTCCTGCTCTAGGTGAAAAGCTAACTGGACGACCTTCTTGTGCTTTAAAAAAATAATTAAAACAAAAGCATTTTTGTTTTATTTTTGAAGGATTATTTACTTTCTAATTGCAACACCATATTTGTTCCTGTGTCCTGAGCCTTAGTTCATTTGTAACTTTTAAAATGAATGTTTTAATCATCTTTTTAAAAACATTCTTCGGGTTGTAGTTAAAACTTCTTCCAGCTTCACCACAGAATGTTGCCTTACAATTTCCTCACAAGGAGCAGGTGTCTGGAGTACTTTTGGGAAATCTCAAAGTCTCAACTAATCCAGAAAGGAATTATTAAGGTCCACTTGCCAGGATTTTCTTTTGTTGCTGTTGTCAGCTCTGTATTTTTCACAGACATCTTCATTTCACCATTTCCCTCCTGTTATTTAGATAATGCTTGTTAATCATTAAGAACGAAAGAATAATCTGCATAAAGCAACATCTTATATTCAAAACCAGCTAAACAGATTCCTTGAACTTCATGAGATTGCCTTATTAGTTAGAACAAATGTTCCAACACCAAATTAGAAATCAGATAAAATAAAGAACATTCTTTCAGGGCTTCACGTTGCATTTTAATTAGTGGTGAAATAATCCCATTAGTAACTACACAAGGAGAAGGATTAAGATAATGAATTATAATCCAAGAAATACATTTTATGGGGTAGTTTGCTCTTATTGAAATGAAACTCCACTTTAAGCTTCCATGCAACCCTATTTCCCCCTAGCATTATCCTCCTCCTCCCCCCAAGTTTTGCCTGATTTTGCATTAATTTGATTTTCAGTGAGAGAAAATAAAATGTTCCTAGATAATCATTATTACTGACTTGACTTCAGACAACTCTAGATCCTACATGCTTGCAAATATGTTGAAGGCTGGGTGTGAAACTTAATCCAGCATACAAAATTACCACACTATCCCTCAATATTACAGCTCTATTCATAATTTTCAGTTTTAGCCCTTGCCCTTAAGGCATCAGGGTAAAAACTGGGAGACTATGACTTCCTTCCTGCCTTTAGCATACAGCTGCCTACATCATCTGTCCCCAACCCTTGGTCTGTCAACCATCACTAGCCCCCAGAAACTGGTCCATGCAAACCCATGGGATGTAGGCAATACCTGAAACCATGCCCTCTCCAGTCCATGGAAAAGTATCTTCCCACAAAACTAGTCCCTGGTGCCCCAAAAATTAGGTGCCACTAGTCTAGATGACTTTGGGCAAGTCACTCCCAATTTTAGAAATAATTTATTGCAAACAACTTCTAAAATCTTTCCAAGAAAACTGTCCAGCCAGTTGGGATACGACTCAAAAACAAAGGAAATAAATAAAAATCTATAGTTTTAGCAGTTTCTGTTAAAAATTCTATAGCTATAATCAATTTCTTTTCTGGGCATTAAATAGATTTTTCTATAAAGATATGCACATTTAAAGCGGACCAACTCAGAATAACAAGACAGTTATGATTATCACTGTTGCAATAATACTAGTAAAGATAATAAAATGCCTTCCTTAAATAAAAGACAGGGTTTATTTTTTTTTCAGTCTATGTATACAAACATTATTACAGCATGATGGAGCAGTCCAAGGGCCATTTTGTTCATCACCAAGATGCAAGACTAAAGGAGTAGTGTTATCTGCCATCTCCTTCCTAGTGATTCATAGCAATTTTGTTATTTTCACAGAGCCAACGGATCAAGTCAACATATTTACTAAAATATCCATTATGGTATTTCTTTCAAAAATCCAAAAAATTTCTTCTTCCTTTATATGAGTACAATGTGCATACAGGCAGTATATATGTAAAGTTAATGTGCATTACTTTATAGTTATTTAAACTTAACTGCATCTAGCCATTCAGTTTAAAGAGATCATTCTGAAACGCTTCATAATTCCTTTTGGTTATTACCATCCTTAATAAACTACTTGTTTATTTTAACTCTGCTTTTTTAAGCCTGTCATTCATAAAAAGGGCCATGTTAATCTCTTATTACTAAATTGATTCTTTGATAAGAAACTTTCTCAAAAGGGTTTTGAAGTATATTTATTTAAAAAGTTTTTTTAAAATTATTTATAGTTAATGGCCAGCAAACTAGTTAAAGCACCAAATTAAACAACATCTAAAAGCAGGCTGAGATACAATAAAATCTAAGGACCTGTCAGTTAAAATTTACATGCAAGGAAAATGAACAAAATAAAACAGAGGAAGACAAAATAGATACAAAAACAATAAATTTAAACTAAAAGAATAAAAAGCCTTCCTCATTTTACTGTTCCAAGATTAATTCAACTTCAGCCTTTTTATGGTAATATCTGCCAATTAGAACTTTGCAGCTCTATTCATGACAACAGGATTATAGCCTGAAAGTAGGAAATCAACCATCTTTCCTTTATTGGAAGTTTGAACTCTTTATAGATACATCAGCATGTCAGTTCTTATAGCAGAAACAATGGCCAGAATGAACCTGAAAATCCTGGTATACAATATTAAGGATCAGTTCCTATCTTCTACATTTTAACAGGTTAAGAGCTTAAGAGCCACGGTGGTGCAGTGGTTAAAATGCAGTACTGCAGAATACATCTGCTGACTGAAAGCTGCCTGCAATTTGGCAGTTCAGATCTCACCCAGGATCTCAAGGTTGACTCAGCCTTCCAGCCTTTCAAGATGGGTAAAATGAGGACCCAGATTGTTGGGGGCAATAGGCTGACTCTGTAAACCACTTAGAGAGGGCTATAAAGCAGTATGAAGTGGTATTTGCAATTAAATACCTATTGCTATTAAATAGGTATTAAAAAAAACTTCTATTGCTATTTAAAAAAAAAAAAAAACTTCAGAAATTTGGTGATCCAGCAGCTATTTTTTCTTTTGTGTAATGCATTCTAATTTTTCTTTAGCACAGCTCCTCCATCTGTGTAGTTGATAGTTCTCTTTTTTAAAAATTGTTGCTAAACTTATTGGTCCAATTAGACATTATCTTATTGGTCTCTTTAATAGTTGACATCACGTTGGCTACCTCCTTCTAAATATGTATGAGGAACAAATTAGATATCTTTTTTTGCTACAAGATCAGCATTTTTCACATTTGAGTTCTTTAAGAATAACAATTGGTAGGTATCATAAGGATTTGGTGGATTCTTATTCTATTATTCATCAAAAAAGTTGCAGATTATCTTTTCTTGTTGCGTCATTTGGTCTAGCTTTTATGATTTCCTCCTTGAGTATGATATTGTAGGTAAGATAGCTACTAAATACACATAGAATTTACTTTAAGAAACTAAAACATTGTTGTAGTAGATGATACAGTTATTGTTGTGCAAAAACTGTTGCTGTGGGTTTTTATGGATAAGACTAACCAAACAAATAACCTCATAATATAAAATAAAGTATACTGTTATTCTTTGTGTACAGATTTGTTTTGCAAATAAATCTGTATAAATACCATGTATGAATTGCTACTTTTTCTTCTTATGCCATATCCTTCATCAGATGTTGACGATCATGTTGGCAATCCTATTTTTGTCAACAACCGCATGAAAAAGTGCTGAGTTTTGTCCAAACCAGTCCCTTAGGTTTTGAAGCACTGATGTTCCTCTTCTGCCTGGACCTCATTTGCCTTCAAGTTTTCCTTGGAGGATTAAGTGAAAGATGCCGTATTTTTCTGGGCGTCGCATCACATATCCAAAATATTTTAACTTTCACTTTTTAATGGCTTTGATGATTTTCCTTTGCTTTCCGAGGCGGCTTATTATCTCCTCATTTGTGATTTTTGTCAACCCAGCTTATACATAACAGCCGTCTGTAAATCCAAATTTCCAGTTTCTTGAAGTGGTTTTCTTCTTGGAGCAGGATAGAAAAGATGTAACATCTGACAATCCTGATTTTCAGTCTTAGGCTTATGTCGTGACTGCAAAAGGCCCTTTTCATTTTGAAGAAATGCTACACATGGGAAATATGTTTCCATCCTTTTGAGATCAGGTAACAGTGTTCCATGCGCCACAATGTATTGCTGGCCACATGGCCTTAGAAGCATCTTCAGACAATGCTGGTCCCTTGGCTAGGAAACAGAGAGAAAGAAGCCCCCCAAGTCAAATATGACTGGCCAGGGGTTACCATTTAATTTTAATAGCTGGTCTTTATAGTTTATAATCTTTATAGAAGTAGACTACAGCCAATCTCTACAGTGGTGTCTGATAATTCAAAGCCAAATATTTTTTGTTTGCATAATCTGTGAATAACTACTTTCAAAGAACACCCAGTGTATTTTGTTTTTCATGTTTATTTTTTTGGTTCCATGAACAGGAACACTCAGCATGGTCTCCTATGTGCTTTAGGCAAAGTATTCTTAGGAAATAGTTGCTTGAGATGTGATTGTACAATCACATTTATCGTTTTCATGTCAGTGTTTCCTAGGGCCAAGATGATAATCAATTATTCTGGCTGATTTGTAGAAGGATCAGAATAACTTACCATTTATATTAAGAGATGATGGATGCTGTTTTTATTTTTCCTGCCAAAAAGCAGATATGTTGACTAGCTAGAGCCAAAAACTATTGAGCGTAAGGAATAGGAAGCATAATGCAGATGTAGAACTTGGCTCCATAACAATCCATCTGGATTAGGATTGTGCATTGTCAGGCTATACCAGGGATCAGCAACCCACGGCTCTGGAGCCGTATGTGGCTCTTTTATCCCTCTGCTGTGGCTCCCTGTCACTCAAAATATGCATCACAATCGCCAATGTGTGATACCCACTGGCACACGATTTATTGAGCTTTTCTAATCTCAGTAGGCCAAACATGGATAAATCCAAGAAAAGAAAACTTTCAGAAGAAAACAGAACATTTAATTCAACTACATATGCTAATTTTGTTGCCGCTCAGTAAATAGTCAGGCACGGGAAGGGTTTTATGGCTCCCAGTGTTTTCTTTTTGTGGGAAATGGGTCCAAATGACTCTTTGAGTGTTTATGGTTGCTGACCCCTGGAGTATACAAAGTAATTCTTTTTTGTACCAAGTCTGTTCTGATATATTCAAGGCAATTTTGTCATATTTTTTTATGGTGAAGCAGTGAAGGTTAGAATAATTTTCCCACAATCTGGCCATAACAAGAAATTTTCTCTACTCATAAGCAGGGTGCAACCAATGGCCCTTTGCATCATTGCATGTCAAAATATCCATCCTCCCTTCAGCTTATTAAATTTAGTTTCCCATTACTAAAACATCGACTTCCCTTCTTTAGATATTGTGGGATAACCAGGGTCTTTTGCAGTGGGAAAAAATAGAATTCTATGGCAGACAGATGGAGAATATAAGCACACACACACACACACAACTTTAGCCAAGGGCAGGTGTTTGTTTTTAAGTGCTATTTCTAAGAAGAAGAGGTGTAGGTTTGTTGACACTGTTTGAACCCTGAGACTTCTCAACAATTCTCCAGTTGAGTCATCCTTGATTCAGTTTATCTCATTTTCTATCCATTGCAGGAAGCCAACTTACATTGCTTGAGGTCATCACCAACAGCAACCGTTTTCCAATTTTGGTGATAGTGGCAGTGAATAAACTCATGGCAGCATATGGAAAACCCAGTAATAGTTTTTCCTGCTTGAAGTAAATATGGCAGTGTTACTAACTGCAATCTTATTCCAATGTAAGCTATCAGTACAGTTCCAACTGATTTTAACAGCACTAAACGACAGTCTTTTATTCCCAGTCAATCTTTTTTTATCCTCAAACAGAAATAAAAACAGTGCCTATGAACAACTTAAAAAGACGACGTATCTTATTTTGTTTCCCTGAAATATATATATTTTTGTAACCACTTATAGGCATAACATTTTTAGCTGGTGCTTTGCATTGACAAACAAGAGATACCTCAAGTTATATCTTTACCTCATAAACCTTTCTCTTCTTAAAATATATAAAATAGGATCATAACTTTTTCCCCTTCTTGAATTGCATGGGCATTTAAACCCATTACTATTTATTTTATGTGCAACTAGCTGGATATCCGTGCTTTGCTACAAAACTATGTGATCGGGCTTGATACTTAAAGCTTGAAAATTAATATAGAATGTGCAATTCCTTAGCATCAGATCATGTTAATATAAGGCAACTGGCAGTTGGAACAGAGTTCCTTTCAGGTGGGGTGGGGGAGTAGAACATCTAACTCCTTAGCATTGACGTGTGTTAATATAATACTGTATAAGAAATACTGATGATCTGATGGTCATTTCAACAAATCCTTTCTTAGTGAGCACCTAGAAGACAAGAGGAAAATATGTGCCGAATTTCACGTTTGTAGGCCTTACAGTTCTGGAGATTTTGTGATGAGTGAATGGTATTTGACTTTTATATAGATAGATTAAGAATAGTCATTGATACCCCTGTTCCACTTCATGGCTAAGGAAGGGAATAGATCAAAACTTTTGGTTGTAAAATTCTGCTTTGTGTGTATTTCTGTGTTAGAAGAATACTGAGTTCAGTAAGGGATTATTGAAAAAAGTTACTACTATAATTTTAAAGCTATCTCGGCAACATAGAAGAAAATACTTTGGCACTTAATTATATCTCATACCTTTTTATTCAACAAGATCTAAAGCTTTATTGATTTATTAATGTTTAAATGAAACATTAATACTGACATTTGTTCATACAGAGAATAGGAACTTGCTGAAAAGCCACTGTACAATATTATCTTGATGTGTTTACTTCTCTTTGCCTCTCAGTACATTTTCCCCAATTATGTCCAACACACAAATCACTTCCCACCCTTCCATTTTTATTTTTTAAGCACCATGCTTTAAGAAAATGTGGAGAATGTGTTGAGAAGAGAGCAATGATGATAGTCAATCAGATAGAAAAAGAAGTTGAATGAGAAAAAAAGATCTATCTATCTATCTATCTATCTATCTATCTATCTATCTATCTATCTATCTATCTATCTATCTAATCATCTTATTATCTTGCTTATCTATCTATCTATCTATCTATCTATCTATCTATCTATCTATCTATCTATCTATCTATCTATCTATCTATCTATCTATCTAATCATCTTATTATCTTGCTTATCTATCTATCATTTATCTTCTATGTATCTAATTTATATGGCCACCCATCCTGAAAAGGGGACTCTAAGTGGTACATGACTACAATAAACATATAAAATAATTATTTTATATAATTAAAATTTAAAAAATGAACAGAGGGAGGGGGGAAGCTATAGTTGGTAAGTCTCTTTTTTGGATGACAAAACTTTGGAGTTGTAATCTGTTGCCTCAAACAATCCCTGTATGGATTCAAGACTTGTATTATAAAGGAGAACTTTCCTGTAAATGCAGTTTGATAATAGACCAATTACCTGGAGAGTTGATAAGCTCCTGTTTTCTGTAGTCTAGCTTTTTATTTCCTACCTCAATCAGGCGGATTAAGCTAAAGAGATAATCCATAGCATTTCATCAATATTCAAACAATTCCAAGATTTTTCAGTATGATGAAAACAAAATAAGAAGCAAAGAATAAGACTTAATCACCCTACCTTTTATTTACATTTATTTATTTAGCATTTTCAAGATATATTATATTCAATTTTATCTTGGCTTGGGAAATTTTCCAAACAGAACAGGAAGGTCAGAAAGGATTTTGTAGGGCTAATGGTTCTCTAATGAATATTTCAGGGCAAATGCTTCAGGAAGAAATTAGCTGATATCATTTTCTCTCTGCCCTCCCCTCCCCTGATGTTAAAAAAAAACCTTATTCAGAGCAGTAAAGTACCCGAAAATAAATTATTTTTTAATTATTTTTTCATACTATGGAAAAGGTTGACTCTACAGTAATTCTCTGTCATATTTCTTATTCACTTAATGGTATTAGTGAAGGTTTTGAGAAGAATTAATAGTGGGAGAAAATAACATATTTTAGTCGGAGAGTCCACTCTGCCCCTTTGGCTATCTAAATAGAACAGAACAGAACAGAACAGAACAGAATAGTTGAAAGAGATCTTGGATGTCTTCTAGTCCAACCCCCTGCTTAGGCAGGAAATCCCATATCATTTCAAACAAATGGTTATCTAATCTCTTCTTCAAAACTTCCAGTGTTGGAGCATTCACAACTTCCAGAAGCAAGTTGTTCCACTAATTAATTGTTCTAACTGTCAGAAAATTCCTCCTAAATTCTAAGTTGCTTCTCTCCTTGATTAGTTTCCACCCATTGCTTTTTGACCTGCCCTCAGGTGTTTTGAAGAATAGCTTGACTCCTTCTTCTTTGTGGCAACCCCTGAGATATTGGAACACTGCTATCATGCCTTCCCTAGTCTTTTTTTTTCCATTAAACTAGACGTACCCAGTTCCTGCCACCATCATGTTATCGTCAGAAAATTCCTCCTAAATTCTAAGTTGCTTCTCTCCTTGATTAGTTTCCACCCATTGCTTTTTGTCCTGCCCTCAGGTGTTTTGAAGAATAGCTTGACTCCTTCTTCTTTGTGGCAGCCCCTGAGATATTGGAACACTGCTATCATGCCTTCCCTAGTCCTTTTTTTTTCATTAAAGTAGACGTACCCAGTTCCTGCCACCATCATGTTATCATCCATGTCTGTGGGATTATCAGAAGATAGATACGTAAACGAAACTGTAGTTAACAATAGACACAAAATGCCTTTGAAATATGAATGTTGGCTATATGTTGTCAGTTTTAATCTATCTATATTATAGGAATTGAAATAAACTTTTGCATGGTGGGACCCCATTTATGGAATTCTTTCCCTAGAGAAGATCGACTGTTACCCATATTAGCATAACTTCAAGGCCAAGTTAAGACCTTCTTATTTCCCCACACTTTTAAATTGTCTTCTAATTGTCTTTTAATGCCTAGATTTGTATATGCAGTGCTGCAGCCCAGTTTATTAGTATTATTGTTTTGATTTAATCCTTTAATCCTTTGTGTCTTTATTCAGATTGTGTTTTTAATGGGTTTCATTGTATAGCAGCCCAGAGAGCTTTGACTGTTGGGTCATTGAAATAATTAAATAGCATAAATATGTAGTTACAGAAACAGGGGAAAAAAACCCAGCTACTTGTCCAAGGAAGCTTATGAGTTAAATGTAAGCAGAAAAAAGACCAAAGAAGCAAGGCAGCAGATGGAAAGGGATCTTCTAAAGTTAGCAGGAACTTGCTGTCTCATTCAGCTTGAAGATTAAGACCTGAATATGTAAATGACTGAAAGCAAACACGAACTATAACTTAATTAAGCATAATCAAATCAAACTGACTTTATCCATTTTGGCAGCCAAAATAAATTGTGCCTTTTTAATGATATGACGATTGCCTTTAATACTTTTGCTAAGCTTCTTTAATAAAGACATTGTTTCCGATGGCTTGTTTACTATCTTGGAATCCTTCCCCTAGCTTTTGTTCAAGAGATTTCCTTTTATTTCTCTGCATGTTATTCATACCCGCAGCATTATCCTAAGTGGAAGAAAAAAGTAAGACAGATAGCCAATAGAACAATAGAAGTTGAACAAAACAAGTGGTTTTATCAGTATTACTGCAATCACTGAAAATATAACTTTAATCCAGTGGTGGGATTCAATTTTTTTTACTACTGGTTCTGTGGGCTTGGCTTGGTGGGCATGGCTTGGTGGGCATGGCTTGGTGGGCATGGCATGGCTTGGTGGGCATGGCATGGTTTGGTGGGCATGGCATGGCTTGGTGGGCATGGCATGGCTTGTTAGGCATGGCATGGCTTGGTGGGCATAGCTTGGTGGGCAAGGCAGGGGAAGGATACTGTGAAATCTCCATTTCCTCCCCACTCCAGAGGAAGGTTACTGCAAAATCCCCATTTCCTCCCAATTAGATGGGACTCGGGAGGCAGAGAATAGATGGGGGGTGGGGCTAGTCAGAGGCGGTATTTGCCGGTTCTCCAAACTACTCAAAATTTCTGCTACGGGTTCTCCAGAACTGGTCAACCTGCTGAATACCACTTCTGCTTTAATCCCAATCTATCTTTATTTAAAAATTGCAGAACTATATTTATGCATTGTTTCTATATAGAACATGTGACAGTGGTATGGGCATACCAGTGACTGCTGGGTGTTCTGGAAGGCCCACCCACCTGCCCATGCTCCTTTCCTGTATTTGAGCTGTTTGGGGATTCCGTGCACACGAATGGAGCATACGGCGCCTGCACGATGCTCCGCCGAGCAGCTGAAGCATCGCTGGCGGTAAGCATGCATGCGCAGGCTGTGCATGTGTGCATGCATGCTGCACACATTCACACAGTGGACGCCCAGCACCATATCGGTTGTAATGGGATCTGGATCCCACCACTGCCATGTGAGAGGGGGTTGGGGAGGGTAAACTGTCATTCAGAAGACTTGATGAAAACATTCAACACGTGGACAGATTTAACCATGAGGCCAACAACACCTCAACCCCACATATGAGACCAACAACAACCCACAAATAAAAAACCATACACAACTCAGGAACTACATAAATACTATGCATAGAATAAATGAAAGCACACATTCTGCTAGAGAGAAATTCCCTGAGGATGGACTCCAGCATGAGTTTGAAAGCTCAGAACCCCAAACCTCTGGTTCTGGTGACTGAGCCTTATTAGATCCTGCCGTTAGTTTCAGCTGGGAAACAGTGACCATCCTATACCGATCCAAGTCCAAAAACACTAGAGAGTTCCTGGAAGCTTGGCTTTCTTACAAATCAGACATCAATAGTCACATAGACATAAACAACATCCAGATAACCATGCAAAGAGAAAATGAACAAGCCAAAAGGGGGAACAAAAAGACCAAAACACCTCCTCACCAGCAACCAACCCAGATTAGCATAGATTAACACCAAGATTAACATCAGATCGACAATGAAGAAGTAAACAATTAGCCAATCGAGAAATTGACAAACGTACTAACAATAAACAGCCCAATCAAAAACTCACCAAGACCATGCCCAC
>NC_045551.1:53681246-53758746 GCF_009769535.1 Thamnophis elegans | reverse complement strand
AAAAAAATGTGGAGACTCTAAAAAGAGTGCAGAGAAGAGCAACAAAGATGATTGGAGACTAAAACATATGAAGAACGGTTGCAGGAACTGGGTATAAAAAGTTTAATGAAAAGAAGAACTAGGTGAGACATGATAGCAGTGTTCCAATATCTCAGGGGCTGCCACAAGAAGAGGGAGTCAAACTATTCTCCAAAGCACCTGAGGGTAGGATAAAAAGCAATGGGTGAAAACTAATCAAGGAGAGAAGCAACTTAGAACTGAGGAGAAATCTCCTGACAGAACAATTAATCAGTGGAACAACTTGCCTCCAGAAGTTGCAAATGTTCCAACACTGAAAGTTTTTTTTTAAATAAGTTTTTTTTTTGTTCTCTATATACAATTACAGGTATACATCCATATAGTTATTATTCTTTTTTACATTCATGGTTCTTATACATTTGTCATTCCATTTATAAAATTATAATATTCCATTTGGGCTGCTTTGTTAGCATCCCTCGCCTGGTTTTGACAGCACCTTCTTCTCCCTTTCTTTTCTCCCTCCCTCCTTCTCTACTTCCTTCCTTCTTCTTTCCCTTCCTTCTTCCCTTACCTCTCCCCTCCTCCTCTCTTTCTCTTCCCCTTCCTACCCTCGCTCCTTCTCTCTTTCTCTCCTTCTCCCCTCCATCTCCCTCTCCTACTCTCTATCTTCTTCTCTCTTCCTCTCATCTCCTCTCCTTTCTTCCCTTCTCTCCCTCCCCCCTTCTCTACTTTCCTTCTTAACTCCCTCCTTTCCCTTCCTTCTTCCTTACCTCTCCCCTATTTCTCTCTACCCTTCCCCTTCCTATCCTCTCTCCTTCCCTCCGTCTCCCTTCCATCTTCCTTTCCTCACCCTCTCTTCCTTCCCTCCTTTTCCTCTCATTTCCTCTCGTTCTCTCTTCCTTTCTTTTTCTATTGTTTGTAGGTGTCTCTTCCAGCTCTTAATTTATATTTTCTTGGGGTGGTATTTCCGCAAACCCAAAAATCATTGAATATCATTTCTTGTTCCTTTTCCTTCTCTCTCTCTCTCCTCTCTCTTATTTTTTTTTCTTTTTTTGGACAGACAAAGACAGACAACCTCAATTTCAATTGCATATAAAATCACAAATTATCAATCTAGTATACGTATATACTGTGTATATACATTATTATAATTGAACATCATTTATTTGAGTATAATTATTATTTCTTCATTTTGAATGAATATTCTAGGTATTGCATTCATTTATATTATAACAATTCATTACATCATCCTAAATCTATTCAATGATGATATACCTTTTATTGTTATCTGTTTTATTCTATTATTCTTATATTATAAACATTCTTCTCCAATGTTTTTCATTTCCATGTTTTTTTTAATCTAACCACTGGTAAAGTAAGTCCCATACCTTATAAAATTGTTCATCTTCTTGTTCTCTAATTTCAAATGTCAATTTACTCATTTCAGCAACTTCCATATTTTCTGAATAACTTCCTCCTGCTTTGGTATTTTCTCATTTTTCCAATTTTTTTGCAAATACAATTATAACTGCCGTTAACACGTTTACAATCAAATATTTCAAATCTCTATTGTAAGTTTCCGATAATATTCCCAATAAAAAAATCTCAGGTTTAAAGTCTATGTTTCTGAGTCATTTTTTCCAACCAAGTGTGGATTTTAGTCCAATATCTTTTAGCTTCTACACATGTCTACCACATGGTAATATGAACCCGGTATCTGATGACATTTCCAACATTTTTCTGATTTGCCCTTGAACATTTTTGCTATTCTCGCCGGGGGTAAAACATCTTATACAAGTTTTCTTTATATGCTGTTGAAATTGTCATTTTATATTTTGGTGATCATAATTTTTGCATTTCTCTAAATCAATTCCATGACCAAAATTTTCCCCCAAGCAATCATAGATTCTTTAACTTGTTCTTCTTCTAGTTTAACCTCTAATAAAAATCCATATATATTTTTAATCACCTTTTCATCAGTACCTATCAACATTTTATCCAAGTCAATCATTTGATCATAAAAGCCTTCTATTTTAAAATCTTTATCATATCTAAAATGTATTTGCGCAACACTGAAAGTTTTAAAGATGTTAGATAACCATTTGTCTGAAGTGGTGTAGGGATTCCTGCCTAAGCATGGGGTTGGACTAGAAGACCTTTAAGGTCCCTTTCAACTCTTCTATTCTACTCTATTCCACTCCACTCCACTCCATTCCATTCCATTCCATTCCATTCTATTCTATTCTATTCTATTCTATTCTATTCTATTCTATACTTAACCTGTTTCTCCTGAGTGCAAGACTAAAGGAGATGATCAACATGGATAGTTGATCTCCATTACAAAGACCTAAAGATATATCTAATGAGAACATGATCACCATGGTGGGCTCCTAGGAGATCTTGTCCACAGTTAATGCAGAATTTTTTTCAATGCACAGATTTTCTAAATATCATGCAAAATTGTCTTGTATGACAAACATTGTGTCAATAACCATTGGGACTGCCATGGCTGGTTTATGCCATAATCTTTCAATCTAACTTTTCAGATCTTGATAGTTGATGATCTTCTCCAATTATTTGTTTTCTGATCTACAATCCCCTGGTATTGCCACATCAATTAGCCACAATTTTTTTAAAACTACAGTTATACTGTATGTGATACATTATGGGTCAAGATTTTATCAATCTCTATTCAGAAATACCAGAATATTTTCACCTGCTCATTTTTTTTAAAAAAAATTCAATGTTCCCACCAATTGCTGATACCTGACAACTTTTGCAGATATTCCAATGAATCATTTTGATGACTGTGTTATGTTGTTGATTATAATCAGCTTGGGTGATCTTCTTGCTCAAGCTATAGTTTATTATCTACAGTTTCTTCTGCTTCTTTCCACATTCTGCACCTTGAATCATTTGATGATTTTTTTTTTATTCTGGCCTTGATTGCATTTGTTCACAGAGCTTGCTCTTAAGCAGCCAAAATCAAGCCTCGAGATTCTTTTTCTTTTTTAAAAAAAAATATTCTACTTGTAAGCCATTGCAAGGTGTTTTCATAATCCACTTTCTCTTCAATCTTTATTGGTATTTTGTGCATAATTTTTATGTAACTAATATTACTGTGGATATTTTAACATATAGTGTGTATTATACATTGCCTAGGATAATTTGAATGTAGCAGGAGATATGTGTAATAAATAAAAAATAGTCAAATAAAATACAAGTAAAATAATTTTCAAAAGAAGAACATTTGATATGTACTGTATTTCTTTTTTTTTAAAGAAGTTTAGACCTTCTATGCACCTAAAATTCACCTTCCAACTTACTGAGCTTTCTAAATCCAAAAAACAAAAGAAAAAGAATACAACTTCCTTAGACTTTATCTGAAATAGTTAAAAGACTATTGCTTATTTTTTTTAATGTATTTTCATGCACCAGCAACATCATTTTAGAATAACCAGCAGATAATACCAGGAATATAATTACAATGGGGAAGCTAATGAATCTTAAAAGACTTTCTATTTATGAAACTCTGTTAATCCAGATATACATTATAAATGTGTGTATTTCATAGATAAGAATTGTATGTAAATACAGTTCCCACAGTAAACATGAGTTAAGATAATACACATAAATTCAGTTTAATGAAACTCACAAGAATTTGCAAAAGAAATGATCTTCCATAGAATGAATTTAAAATAATGACAGTGGCTGGGCGGGATGTAAATCAGTGTAAGTAACAAGCATAAGAAAATTAATCTTCCTACAGAAAGATGTTTTAAATTGTTTTCCCGCTGTGTATACTAACCCAGAAATAAACCATTTTCACTTATAAAAAGTGTAAAATAAAAATACCACCCAGAATCGGGATCTCTTGGTTCAGCAACTATCAAAAGGACACTGCTGAATTTGTTGAATTTGTGGTGTTAACCAGTTTCCGAACAAGGACTCTGAGAACATGTGATCCAGTGGTGGGATTCAATATGTTTACTACCAGTTCTGTGGGCATGGCTTGGTGGGTGTGACACGGGAAGAACTGCAAAATTCCAATTTCCTTCCAATCAGCTTGGTGCTCGGGAGGCAGAGAATAGATGGGGGCAGGGGTAATATTTACCAGTTTTCCGAACTACTCAAAATTTCCACTACCAGTTCTCCAGAACTGGTCAGAACCTGCTGAACATCACCTCTGGTGTGGTCCCTAGAGGCCATCTCCATTTGCTCAAATAAAAGGACTTATCATTACATAATCACAGACAAGAATAATCAAAGCATAAGATCTATATAGTGGAGTCATATGTGATCAAGTGATCTTTAAAAATGATACTGTATTAGAAAAAAATCAATGGGATTCAGTGCTCAATTGTTCACTATGTTGGAAACACCGCAATATGCAAAGTGATATGAATGAAATGTCTTGGAACATATTAAACTGAAAACTTTACCCACATTAAATCAACATGAATGCATACGTTGGGCTGATTCCTTATAAGAATCAGGTCTATATTGGGAGTGGGAATGGTAATGAATTTATCTGTAGAACTTCTACAGAGCCCTAGTGGCACAGTGCAGTATTGCAGGCTAACTCTGCCCATAGCCTGGAGGCTGAAGGGCTCAAGGTTGACTCAGCCTTCCATCCTTCTGCTTGTTTGGGGAAAGATTGTGGTGGTGCAGGGGTGGGTTCCTGTATCAGTTGGTACTGGTTCACTGTGCATGTGCGCTCTGGCTCGTGCACGCACAGTTGACTAAAAATTGTTCAGAAACATTCCAGAAATGGCAGAAGAGACTGGGGAACTAGTTCAGGGGCGTGGCCGGCCTGGGTTGCTGCCGGTTCTGTGACCCAGGCCAAATCACAACTACTGGTTTGGCCAAACTGGGCCAAACTGGGAGCAACCCACCTCTGGTGTGGGGGCCTAGAGGTGGAGTTCTCACCTCACAATCAGGAGACTGTGAGTTCGATCCTAGGTAGAGGCATATTTCTCTTTCTGGGCACACTGAGATATCTGCTGGAAAAAACTCCACATTGGTGACAGACAGGGCATCCGGTCAGTAAACCACTAGCTCCGTTCAGTTGCCCAGATTCCACCCCAATGCAAGGGATTATGAGCTAATTAAAGGAGGAGGAGGGTATTGTTGGGGGCAACATGCTGAGATAGTAAATTGCCCAAAAGGTGGTCTAAAGTACTATGGGTTGGTATATAAGTTTAAGTGTTATTGCTATTATTAATGACACTTTCTGAAACATCAAATGATCACCTGGAATTTCCAGCCTTGAGAGATTCCATTATCACCAAACACTTATATTTAGTGAAACTTGCTCTGGTCTTCAAACAAATCAACAACTCAAAATGTGTTAAGCTAAGAAATGCAATAATTCTCAGTCAGCAACTGATTGCTATGCTAGCCAGAAATCTTATGAAACATGATGCCTACACATTTGAGTAATCTATAATAATTGGGAAGGATAATTTAGCATATAGCTGTTGATACAATATGAACATGATTCCCCATAGATTCCAAATCAGACAGACTGGTTGACTTCTAACACCTTTGCTTCCTTATCTTTATCCTGTGACTACATATTCCAGGGGGAAAAAAAGACAACCACCTTTTTTTCCTATTACAAAGTATGCAGTTCATCTTTAAAACAGAGCTGACCACTAATGCATTTCCTTCATTAACTGCTTATCACAAGCTTCCAAAGTGAGAGAACAAACCATTGTGTTTGGGCCAGAGACCCCAATAATACCAACAGGCTAACCTTCCTGGCTCTGAAAGTACCTAAGTCACATGGTATTTAAAACCAATAGCAACATTTGTAAGAATAAGGATGCAGAATTTTGTACTTGAGGTTTTCCTTAATATTACTTCTGGGAGTTTAAATAGTGCTTAGAGTACTATTATTTAAACTTATGGGAGTTTTATTAGGGTTGTTTTATCTGTCTGTCTGTCTGTCTGTCTGTCTGTCCGTCCGTCCGTCCGTCCGCCATCCATCCATCCATCCATCCATCCATCCATCCACCAATCCATCTATCTATCTCTCTATCTATCTATCTATCTATCTATCTATCTATCTATCTATCTATCTATCATCTATCTATCTATCTATCTATCCATCCATCCATTAATCCATCCATCCATCCATCCATCCATCCATCCAGGGGTGGGATAAAAAAAGATAGCGGTGGTGATGGCGGCAACCTAGGAACTGGTTCAGGGGCATGGCCAGCCTGGGTTGCTGCCAGTTCTGCGACCTAGGCCGGCATACCACTACCAGTTCAGCCAAACCCTATCTATCTATCTATCTATCTATCTATCTATCTATCTATCTATCTATCTATCTATCTCTATCTATCATCTATCATCATCTCACTAATCACGCATCCATCCAATCATCCTTCCATTCATCTATTTATCCATTCATTCATCTATTCATTCATTCATCCATCCATCTTCTCTCTCTCCTATCTATCTATCTATCTATCTACCTACCTACCTCCCCTCTCTCTCTCCTATCTATCTATCTATCTATCTATCTATCTATCTATCTATCTATCTATCATCTATCTATCTATCTATCTATCTATCTCTCTATCTATCTATCTATCTATCTATCTATCTATCTATCTACCTACCTACCTACCTACCTACCTACCTACCTACCTACCTACCTACCTATCTATCTATCTATCTATCTATCTATCTATCTATCTATCTATCTATCTATCATCTCTTACAACCTTATTAAGAAGCACTGATACAGAGTAGGTTTCTAACAGCTTACATACAGTTTTAGGGAAAAATATCTCTTGAGACTTAGTAATTTTATTTATTCACTTTTGCCTTGTTTTTTATAAGTTTTTTAATATGTCCCTGCAGTATATCTACTTACCTGTCTATCCACTCGCCTGCTTGGTCATTTGTTGATGCTGTGTATAAGAAACATAGAACAGCAAGAAAGCATATTGACATCTAAGGGGAAAACATGGAATCTGATCCCAGATACTGTCAGCAATGAACCAAATCTATTAGAAACCAAACCCATTAGAGTCTGAATTAAATGGAGCCTTAATGAAGGGTGTATTATGTTTGCAAGAAACTAAGGAGGCATGTTTCTGTCCAAGTGAAAATCACTGAGTTGGAAAAAAAAGGCTGAAATATTAATAATGTGTTGAAGAGCTTTGATAGATAATAAACATAGAACTCTTCTAGACAGTGAGATTTTGCTTTGAACTCTGAAGCCGCATCAGTCATGAGAGCGAAGATATGAAAGTTGCATTTTATAACCCCAATTAAAAATGTGAAATTTCCATCTGATTATAGCACCCTATCTGACCATTAAAAGAACACAGACCATATTAAAAATAAACTTAGAAACATGCCAATGAAGAATTTAAACTATCTTTTGTTAAAACATTTTTTTAATTGCTGCAATGATTTTTCTCCTTCTAGCATATCACTCTGTTGCCACATAGTCCTCTGTTACAGAGGAAAAGGTTTTCTTTCAAAGAAGGAGGAGAAGGAGAGCTAAGAGAAATGTGATTTGATTTTAAATTATCTACTTGTAGTTACAAATCTGGAAATTGGCATTATCTCATTAGCTACAATGTGTGGAAAGAATTTCCCTACGGATGGGCTTCAGCATGAGTCCAAAAACTTAGAAAACTAAACTTCTAAAATCTATGTTTCAATGGATGAGTTGACCTTATCTGGATTATTCTGATTCAGAATTCTTGGAACTTTCTGAGCTTGGTGAAAGGGAAGGGAAACGGAGGGGAGGGAAATCTTTTTCACTGTATGTTTTTTGGAAATTCAGTCTACATATTGGAAACAGTCCTAGCTTACTTGTAGATTTTGTGATTTTTATTTATTTATTTAAAATTAATTCACATTTGAGGAAAATTGTAGAAATATTATTTTGTCTAGTATACTGGGTTTTTTTTTTAGTTTAAGAGGTTTCCTTATGGATTTTATTTAAGAAATTCAAGAAAGAAAGAAAAGAAAGTTAGAAAAAGATAAAATTAGTTTTTTTTTAATTTTGGAGCAAAACCAAGGTAGATATTATATTGAGTATCTAAAACAAAACAAATTTTCAGATTAAAAAAAACTCGAGCCTGAACTTTCAGATAAATAGTTTTTCAGATTATTTTATTATTACCATTTGCTGAATAAAGGAGAGGGCTGAGTAGATTATAAATCAGTGTATCAAACAATTCTTTTGAACTTCTAAATTCTGTCCAGTTCAGCTGACTGAGGTACTCCAGTAAAATGTGTTTTAACCAAGCTTGATATATTAAGCTTGTATATATATATATATATATAATATATCTATATATATGTGGTGTGTGTGTGTGTGTTGTGTGGTGTGTGTGTGGTGGTGTGTGTGTTTTATTTGTGCTGATAATAAATAAAGGGAGACTAGTATAGATCTATTTCAAGCTATTTAGCTCTCATCAGCTAGCCATACCCTTACTGGGATTTGAACCTGGGCTATATTGCATACTAGGCATACTAGGCAGAGATCTTAGCCATTAGGCCACAGGCTCTTATCCGTTATCAGCGAATATATATTCTGTAAAAATCTTACAATGAGGTTTTAAACTGAGGTGTTCCATCTTTCTATTTGCAATTTTAAAAAAGAACCTAAAGAACATGTTTTAATTCTGCAGCTTGCAGCAACTGGTCATTCTACAGGACTAATTCTAACTTTTAGCCCTTACATTAATCTTATTTTGTGTAGTTTTGTGATGCAATATTTTACCCATTTTAGAATATCTGCCTGTTGTTATACAATACTCTTACAGAATTTATGTATTCTGAATATTGAACATTATGAAGTATTCCATGAAGACTCATAACCAATTTCTTAATTTTTTTGAGTAAGCTACTCCAATAAGAGGAACACTTATCGTAGTGGTTCACTGTGTAGGATTTGAAAGTCTGAATGCTGAACAGAATAAGAATTTGTGACATACTGTAAATTAAAGGATTGACCCGAATAGTAGAACAAACAATTTGCATGAGAAAAAAAAATCACTGATTCAAATACAATTTTTTTTTTAGATAGTCCTGAGATCAGGCGTGGGATTCGCCGATTTGGACCGGTTCAGGCGAACTGGATACTAATTTTACACCTGTTTCTGATTATTTGATTGTTAGTTAATCTATGCTGATCTGGGTACTGATTGCTGGTGGAAAGGTGCTGGAGTCTTTTTGTTCTTTTTAGTTTGTTGATCGTCCCTTTTGCATTTTCTAGCGATGTTGTTAATGCTCAGAGCTGAAGAAGCTTCTTGGATGAGAAGCGAAACATCTTCAAAGAAAAAACAGAAAGTTCAGTTGCCTCTTGAAAAAAAAAAAACCTTTGGGACAACTATGACCTGAATGACTGAGACTCTCCATAGACAAGTTGATGCATTTAATGCATTCATTATGTCTCTGATACTCTATACATGTTGGATGCACAGAATCCAGCATCAACAATGAAACCAATGATTTACAGCCATGATTGATGATGATGGATGTGAGGGGAATCTACGTTCTGACATCTGTTACCCCTCTTGATTGCCAGGATTGATTCAGCTGATTGAGATGGCTAGGTGACTTAATTTGGTACTGATTGGTCAGAAGAAATATTTGAGAAGAAAAATAAATGAACAATTGATTTTTTTTTCTTACTCTACTTTCATTATAAAGTCTTTCATTTTTGGCCTGTCCTTATTGATGTGTCTGTCCTTATTGATATACCTGTACCCGTATATCTCCCTCTCTTTCCCTCTCTCTTCTCTCTCTCTTCTCTCTCACTCTCTCTCTCTCCTCTCTCTCTTCTCTCTCACTCTTTCTCACTTTCTATCTGCAGCCTATAAATATGGATACAGATTGGCATAGTTCTTGCATTACTTTTTAATAAACAGAGAGGTTTAACGATTTTTTTTTTCCTGTGTGTTTCTACCAAAAAAAAAAGCACTGCTATTGCAAAGTTGATAGATGGAAATATGGTAATTTAATGTTGATTTGATTTGGTTAAGATTCTGCCTACGCCCGTCAGTTGAAGCAATCATTTCACGTACAGCATTGCTTATTAGAAAAGAGCAGATGAAGGAATTGACTCATTATAGAAAATTAACCAGTCCAATTAAAATGATTCCTTGGAGCTCCAAGTCATCAGAGGTCAGGTTCATAAATTGCAGTTAGACAGCAGGTGTTTATATCTTAAATTATTTAAACACAACACCGAAATATTTTCCATAAAGCGCAAGATGGATGGTTTTGATTATACAATGTTTGCTGCAAAGACATACGTGATAAGTATTCAGGAAAGTTCAGTGATTCAATTAACCATATAGATTCCATTAGCATATATGGTCGGTGCACTGCATATTCTGCTGAATAGTCACCCTGCAGAGTTTAATTAGAAAACCGCCAAGCTTGTAATAAAATGTCTGAAATAGACACTGGGCAGGCAACAGCTGAAAAAAAAGCATATTGGAGATGTTTTAAGATGGTATCCTGTCTGTAGACTGAATATGGGGAGATATTGTGTTATTTTTCTACACAAAAATAATGCTTTAGGAAACAACTAACAGGAAGGAGGAGGGAGGGAGGGAGGGAGAGAGATAATAGAAGGCAGTTTCAAAATGAGTGGATGGAAGCTATAGGAGGAAGGCAAAAAGTATCCAATCTGTATATGGGGCAGATATTTGTGGTATTTTTCTAAACAAAAAAAAAATTCCTTGGAAAACAACTAACGGGAAGGAAGGAAGGAAGGAAGGAAGGAAGGAAGGAAGGAAGGAAGGAGTTGGAAGGGACTTTGGAGGTCTTCTAGTCCAACCCCCCGCTCAAGCAGGAAAGCTCATAAAATTTCACACAAATGGTGAGAGGGAGGAAGGGAGGGAGGAAGACAGTAGAAGGCAGTTCCAAAATGAGTGGATGGAAGTAATAGGAGGAAAGGCAAAAAGCAGGGAATAATTTAAAGTATGTTATACAGGTTTCACATTTTCTATCTCAGTTGGATGTGCATTGTTATGGAAGCTGAAGGGAAATAAAAAGAGACCATAAACCTTGACTTTTCCACAAAGCTCAGGGCATCTAATTTCTTCAGCAACAGTGGCTTTTTCTTTTTTCCTCATTTAATATCCCACAGTTGAAAGGCTGCTGCAAAAATGTGCGGGTGGCTTGTGTGTTTACAACAATGTGCATAATATGAGCTAAGTGTGCCTGTTGTGACACTGATTTGGACAAATGGTTTAAAGGACCCCAGCTCTTTATCCTAGCCATTAAAATAGTAAAAACAACCATGTTGTTTTCTAGGAGATGGAGAGGACCTCCAAATAAGGCTGCCATCCATTCATTAAAGTTCATGTGGGACTTTTGTTGTTGTTGTTCATATCAGAATGTTAGGAGCCATACATACATTGTTTGAAGTTCAAAGCACTTTTGAATCAGTTTCAAAACATTCATAGCCATTTTTAAGTGTTGAGTTTGAACTTGATGCACATATTGTGATCCTGCTACAGTTTGATGCTTTTGCAAATGCACTTCATTTTCAAATGGAAATCTAGGTAATTGCGGCCACTTTGGACTGTGTGACAAATGTTTCCTCTAATAAATCTTTTAAGTGAAGTATTCTGTGAATTTATGAGCTTTCCTGACTTTTTTGCTCTAGCATAAGTTGCTTCTAGATTCCAAAACATGTTTCCATATCTTGTTGATTGCTTTTTCCCCAGCATGCTATTGGAAGAACTGTTCATCTGAGTTCAGTTCCAAGTGGGGGAAAAGACATTGGAAACATGGAGGCTGCTTGGAAAGATGGTTTAATGGTGGGTAGCATCACATGACTTGAGAAAAGGGGAATCACATGCTTCAAGATGTTGGGTGAAGAAGAAAAAAGAGTGAGAGGCTGAAAAATCCCTGGTTCCATGCCCTCTCTGGCCTTTGATCTTGATCTTGTATTCTGATTGGTTGTCAGATTCCCAGGGGCAACTCTGTAGGCTGTGTTTTGAGTCCAGGTTTGGTTGAGCATTGCTTCTTCCCTGGTGCCCTGTGGTGAGATGGGTAAAAGGCTAATGCTATCATGCCTTAATCCCATCACCCTGGAGTTGAAGGGGGAGATCTTTGTTATGTAGAATGGACTGGCTCATGCCTGTAAGGGGCCATTGACAGAGATGGCAGCTATTAATAGTGAGTCTGTTTCCTGCCTAAAACATGTTTCTCCATTTCTTATCCAGGGAAATATAATATTCTGCATTTTCAATATTTCCCAGGATATTTCATTTTTCTAGGAGAGGGGTTTTAATTTTCTATAATGCAAACTGGTATAGCCCTCTAATGACATTGAACTGATGCTTATATATAGTGTTCTATAAGCCAGGCCCCATAGGCTAATTTATTTACTGATTTATTATTTATTACATTTTTATGCCAGCCATCTCACTGATACAGCACTCTGGGCAGGTTAAAATATAATAAATATACTATATATCTGTTCAAATCTTTATCACTTACAACTAAACACTTCCTTATTGGCTTGCATGACACTTGAATATTCCTAAATAGGGTAATATTTTGTATAATGTTTTCAAATTCTTGCATGTTTGGGCTTGAATTTTGGGTTATTCTTTGACTATATTTCTGTCATGTCATGCAGTTCCCTTATTATTACATAAATCAGATCACTCAACTATAGGAAAAATAAACAGGAAATTAATCATACAGATTAAATTATAGTATTCAGATTTGTCACACTAATACATAGGTTTCTACATAAACCAATTTACAGATTGGGATATTGATTTGGGGGAATAGTATAGTTTCCCAGGATCAAGGGGCCAAATAATGCTTTTCTTATAGCACCAAAATTTTCCACTTCAAAAAAGATTTATTTTTCTTCCCAAGCTTCTTCACTAAGCATGTATGGTGATCTTGTCCACTCACCATGGGACAGTTTAATAATTCTATTTAAATATTTAATTTTTTAAAAAATTTTTTTAATTTTTTCATTCACATTTCATTCTGTCCCTCCTTTTGCATCTTTTATTAATTATTCTATTCCACCATTTCTTTGATATTAGTGTAATAGTAGTTATATTAGTGTAACTCTTGGTGTGGGTCAACAGTGTGTTGTCCCACAACAAGTTGGCCGTGGTGAGTTGTCACAGACCAGAGGTGGGTTCCTACCAGTTCGCACCTATTCGGTAGAACCGGTTCATCAAATCTACTGAACCGGTTAGAAGAGGTTCCACCAGTGGACCTGGAAAGCAGGCCACACCTACAGAAGAGATTCCAAAAATTTTTGAAACGCACCACTGGTCCTTGGATATGATTATTCTACACTATCATGCTCATATTTATAAATCTCAGTGCCTCTGTGAAAGGTAAGGATGACTACTGCCTTTGTGGTGCAATCAGAACATTGCGTGTGTTGAAGTTGTTTTAACGCAAACCAAAGATGCCTTTTAAAAAACAAGTTTACATCATATTCTTATGCATGCCAGTGCTATGTGTGAGGTAATTTAAGGTGGTTCTGACAAGTGTCGTCGGCATCTTCATATCCGGTCACATGGGTGGCAAGCCACCCCCATCCGGTCACATGGGCGGCAAGCCACTCCCACAAAGGAGGCCACAGCCACAGAGTAGGTTCGAACAATTTTTGAAACCCATCACTGTCACAGCCCCTCATTCTGTAAGGCAGCAGAATGTCATAGACAAAAAGAAAAGAGTGCAACATGTCCAGAATGGCAACTTTTAACTCACATGCTTGTTGTGTGGTCTCAACAGTTAAAATTCCACAAATAACTATATAACAACTTCTAAGAGTTGATAGTCCCTTTAAGTTTTATATTGGTATACAAAAAAAATGTCAGACACTAGGCATCTAGAATGAAAATGTTCCATACAGCTGACTGCAACATAAAAGTGGGATATTTCTAAATTAAGGGAAAAATGATTTATCTCCTGTCATGCATTTTACAATCTGCCAGACATTTGTAACACCTTGATAAAAAAATGGTTGCGTCAGCAACACTTATGATGAGACACACCATGGAATTTCATATCTAAAATTCAATCTTGCTTGGGCTACACGATGGTCATCAGCCATTATCCCATCAGGAAATAAGCGCACATCATAATGCTTCAAGGAAAGTATGCAGCTGGACTATTTAATTTAAGCTGCTGAGGAGAAAAAAAACAAGAATGGCTTGTTTGTTAGGGTTGTGCACAGCAACTCGCTCAAAGGGTAAAGCATGCGCTGATGTGCAAGGAGAACCATGGCAGGAACATCTTCAAACAACTTTGACTTTTTCAGAATAGCAGAATGGAAAGGAGCTTTGGATGTCTTCCATTCCAACCCCATGCTCAGAGACCCTATACCAGGGAGGGGGGGTAACTTTTTTGCCCTCACCTGCCAAAAGCACCACAGCATATGCGTGTGTGCCCACATTTATAATACAATGTGTGCCCCTGCATTCCCCCCATGTCCCATTTTGTGCCTAGCAGGCTTTCCTGAAGCCGCCTGAAACCAAAAATGGGACACACCCTCCCACGCTCCCCACCCCTGTGATGCATTTCCTGCCTCTCTAGGATTTACCTCTATCTGCTCCTGTGAGGCACTTCCTGTTGGATGTATATCGATGGCTTGTATAGTATTTTGCAGCTGGTGGTGGCGCCTGCTTGGTGGAGCTCAGCTGGGACTCATGTGCCCTCAGAGAGGCTTCTGTGTGCCACCTGTGGCATGTGCGCCATAGGTTCGCCATCACAGCCATATGCCATTTCAGACAAATGGTTGTCCAATCTCTTCTTAAAAACCTCCATTGTTGGAGCACCCACAACTTTTGAAAGCAAGGCATCCCACTGATTAATTGTTCTCACTGTCAGGAAATTTGGCCGGTTCTCTCCTTGATTAGTTTCCCTCCATTGCTTCTTGTCTTGCCTTTCTTCTTGTGCTTTGGAGACTAGGTTGATTTTCTCTTCTTTGTGGTAGCCCATTAGATATTGGAATACTACCAAAATCATGTCATGAACTTCTTTTTTCCATGAATGCCTTTTGCAGCTCCCAAGTACCAAACAGAGAGAAATTTTCTCTAAGGTATCTGCAGTAAGTGTTATACATGTTTACATTTTATTTATTTATTTATTCAATTTCTATAGATGTCAAACTCAAACAAATGGCTCTGGTTAGTGAACAATAATAAGAAACAATAGTTACAATATGTTACAAAGTAAATATATGGTAGTCAAGGAAAAAAATCAGAGATGTCAATATATGCAGAAAATAAGGGCCCTTCAAACTTTTGGGAGTCCAGGCCTAGACACAAAATCAGCTCTTTAAGGCCTTATGAAAGGCTAACCTGGTTTAGCTCATCCTCCACATTGAAGGGAGAATATTCCAGAAGGGAGGGACCATGGCAAAGAAAGCTTTTCTCCTAGTCCATTCCAACCAGTGGTGAGTTTCAAAAATTGTTCGAACCTACTCTGTGGGTGTGGCTTGCTGCCCATGTGATCGTATGGGACCACCTTAAATTACCTCACACACAGCACTGGCATGCATAAGAATATGATGTAAACTTGTTTTTTAAAAGGCATCTTTGGTTTGCATTAAAACAACTTCAACACACGCAATGTTTTGATTGCACCACAAACGCAGTAGTCATCCTTACCTTTCACAGAGGCACTGAGTTTTTAAATATGAGCATGATAGTGTAGAATAATCATATCCAAGGAGCAGTGATGGGTTTCAAAAAATTTTGGAACCTCTTCTGTAGGTGTGGCCTGCTTTCCGGGTCCACTGGTGGAACCTCTTCTAACTGGTTCGGTAGATTTGATGAACCGGTTCTACCGAATAGGTGCGAACTGGTAGGAACCCACTTCTGATTCCAACTGACATTACTTCACTGATGGAACCTGTAGCTTCCCTTACCTGCTGGACCAAATTAGACATGAAGAAACAACTGGAAAAAGATTGTCCCTCAGGCAACACAGTCCCAAGTGATGAAGGGATTTAAGGGTGACCTTGAACCACATTTTACCCATCAGATCCAATAATTGAAAGATTGATTGGTTGATTGGTTGATTTTAATTTCCTCTAGGGGGTTGTTCTGTCAGAAAAAAAATCTATTTTCATAAAGAACTGTTTTGGAAAAGTACCCCTACTGAAAATATGTGGCTATACATTTTCATAAATAATAGCAGTAGATAGCAATAGCAGTAGACTTATACCGCTTCATAGGCCTTTCAGGCCTCTCTAAGCGGTTTACAGAGAGTCAGCATATTGCCCCCAACAATCTGGGTCCTCATTTTACCCACCTCGGAAGGATGGAAGGCTGAGTCAACCCTGAGCCGGTGAGATTTGAACCGCTGACCTGCTGATCTAGCAGTAGCCTGCAGTGCTGCATTTAACCACTGCGCCACCTTGGCTCTTAAATACTATTCTATTATTAAATTCAGGATAGTGAAATCATTCAAAGCCCAATTCGAATCTTCAAAACGATCCACTAACTGTACAACAAATCAAGTGGATTATTTGGTTTAAAGATTTGTTATGAAGGGGCGATTCAGTTGAATCACCTTTAATCAAAGTTTCTAATCAATGATTCTCATCACTCTAAGAATGATTTTACCTGCTTTTATAGTCTCTTCCTTCTTATGAAGGAAGAAACCTTAGCATTCTGAATTTGAAACGTATCAGTTTTGTCTGTTTCTTTCTGAATCTGACTATCTGAATATTTGAGAAACTTGAGTTTTCTTATTAAGGGAACTGATGTAATATCAATAAAAATGGCATTGGGATCTTCTTAATGACCCCATAATTCCTTGTGGGGTGGAGAAGGATGACTGAATGGAGTTAGTAGAGTTTAATGGCCGAATGCCCTTCCTGTCACCAATGTGGAGTTTTGTTCAGCAGATAATTCTAATTTTGCCCAGAGAGAGAAGTATCTGCCAGCATAACTCTGGAATGTCTCATCTGCTGAAATGAAAAGGACTGAATTATATCTATAGTGTCAAGTCACAATACTTTTGACAGTGATAGTGTGCATTTTGGATTAAAGTTCTGTTGTTACAGCCTGTTGTGCCTTAAAATGGCTTCTACTGTGCAGCACAGTGGAGTTGCCGTGGGTAACAGCTTCAAGTCCTCCACAAGTGGGCTCCTTCTAATACAGGATTGGGATACATGCATACCTGGGCTACAGCAGTTTATCAGCTAGTGACAAATAAATTACAGAGTAGGCTATGGGAGACTAAACACAGGGAAAGTGCAAATAGAACAAATTTATCATTATGCAGGAATGGAAGAATACCAGCTGGTACATGAAACCAGGAAGATGCATGCCAAACAATATAAAAGCAGATCAGAACAAACAGCTTACTAGGAGACCCCATCATGTTCCTGACCTATGCAGTTGTTTTTCCTAGCACCTGGCTATAAACACTTGCCTGTTCTCCCAGACTTTGGGTTGGGTAGATAAACTTTATCCACTGGATGTTAAGCCTGTTCTTCTTCTTCTTTCCTTCTGTCCTCCATTGAGTGTGTTGTTTGTTGATTCTTACTATTTCTCTTTATATTGTCCAGTGTTCTGTGAACCACTCAGAGCTCTTTGGAGTTCGGGAGCATCAATTTAAAATTAATGAATTATTTTTTTTTCGTGCAGAAAGAGAAGAAGACTCTAAATGATAGGGTGAAAGAAATGGAAATGTTTTAATGAAATAATGAATGCCATTATTTACATTTGAACGTTACCATTTAACATTACTGCGTATTGAAAAAAATATGCAAATCTGTTACTAAAGTTGCCTGATTATTTTATTTTATTTTATTTTGTCCTTGCTTTCAAACAGAAGACCAATTGCTGCTTGCTATGCTCTGTTAGATTGAAACCCATGTGCCTAGAGATTAACCATGGGTATTAGAGTCAACTTTCTATCCAGTATAAGGTTAACAGTTTGAACTTAAATTATTCCTATCTACTACATGCTATGCTTGGTCACAAAGGAGGCTGGCTATGTCTAGTCTGATGAAAAGAAGGACTAGGGGAGATATGATAGCAGTGTTCCAATATCTCAGGGTCTGGGAAGAGGGAAGCAAGCTATTCTCCAGAGCACCTGAGAGTAGGACAAGAAGCAATGGGTGGAAACTAATCAAGGAGAGAAGCAACTTAGAACTAAGAAGAAATTTCCTGACAGTTAGAACAATTAATCAGTAGAACAACTTGCCTCCAGAAGTTGTGAATGTCCCAACACTGGAAGTTTTAAAGAAGAGGTTGGATAACCATTTGGCTGAAGTAGTGTAAGGTTTCCTACCTAAGCAGGGGATTGGACTAGAAGACCTCCAAGGTTCCTTCCAACTCTGTTGCTCTGCTCTACTCTAGTCTACTCTACTCTGCTCTGCTCTGCTCTGCTCTGCTCCACTCCGCTCGCTCTACTCCACTCCACTCCACTCTAAGGTGGCTAGCTTAACCAGAACAGGCCTCAGGCCTGTTCCAGACTTGGATCTCATGATATTAAGCTTGATTATAAACTGCATAGCTTGCTCTTAGGAAGTGGAGTAACAAGATGAACTGCTTTATTGTTTTGTCAGCATAAGGGACATAAGGGAAGTCTGCACCCAAAATATGCTGAAGTGAGATATCAGTATCCGCTTATCTAAAAGTGCACACATAGCATCCGCCTGTCTGACAGCTGACTTGCTTACCAGACATATTATGTTAGTTCCCTAAAACATAAATCTCTGAATGTAACTGTATGTAACTGAATGTAACCAAATATGGCTAGATGTGGTGTACACGTCATCACCACTATATAAGGAAGTCCCTGAAATCCCCTCGGGGTTCAGGCCTTTTATTCTTGCTGAACCTGCGCAAATAAACCTCTCCTTCCTTGAAGTGCTGGCTTGTGTCTTGTCATTTCCACAACAACTCCACTGCCTTCTTTCCACAGCTGAGAGACAGTGAGTGGCCAAAATCACCCAAATGACTTTCTCCCTAAGGCAGAATTAAAACTTTTGAAAATCAATTTAGAAAGAGATATTAGCTCAAAGCTAACCACAGACAGATCATCTACTCCAGGAGCAAACACTTCTGGTACTTCTTCAAACAAGTACTGTAGATGGATGAAAGCATGTGTAGAGCTGACAGAGCAATATAGCCCAAATTTAAACTAAAAATCATTAAAAAGGTTTTATACAGATAAAACTCGAAAAATTAGAATATCATGCAAAAGTTTATTTATTTCAGTAAAGCAACTTAAAAGGTGAAACTAATATATGAGATAGACTCATTACATGCAAAGCAAGATAGTTCAAGCCGTGATTTGTCATAATTGTGATGATTATGGCTTACAGCTCATGAAAATCCCAAATCCACAATCTCAGAAAATTAGAATATTACATGTAATAAATAAAACAAGGATTGTACATAGAACAACATCGAACCTCTGAAAAGTATAAGCATGCATATGTACTCAGTACTTGGTTTGGGCCCCTTTTGCAGCAATTACTGCCTCAATGTGGCATGGCATGGAAGCTATCAGCCTGTGGCACTACTGAGGTATTATGAAAGACCAGGATGCTTCAATAGAGGCCTTCAGCTCTTCTGCATAGTTTGGTCTTATGTCTCTCATCTTTCTCTTGGCAATGCCCTATAGATTCTCTAAGGGGTTCAAGTCAGGCGAGTTTGCTGTCCAATCAAGCACAGTAATCCCACGGTCATTGAACCAGGTTTTGGTGCTTTTGGCAGTGTGGGCAGGTGCCAAGTCCTGCTGGAAAATGAAGTCAGCATCCCCATAAAGCTCATCTGCTGAAGGAAGATTGAAATGCTCCAAAATCACCTGGTAGATGGCTGCATTGACCCTGGATGTAATGAAGCACAGTGGACCAACACCAGCAGATGACATAGTTTCAACACAGACTGTAGAAACTTCACACTTCAAGCATCTTGCAGTGTGTGCCTCTCCATTCTTCCTCCATACTCTGGGTCCTCGGTTTCCAAATGAGATGCAAAAGTTGCTCTCATCAGAAAAGAGAACTTTGGACCACTGAGCAACAGACCAGATCTGTTTTTCTTTAGCCCAGGTAAGATGCTTTAGCCCAGGTAAGCAATTTGGGAACATCCAACTTCTTTTGCAATTACCTTTTGCACCCTTATGGAGGGTGTCAATGATGGTTTTCTGCAAAACTGTCAGGTCAGCAGTCTTTCCCATGATTGTGACTCCTACTGAACCAGACTGAGAGACCATTTAAGGGCTCAGGAACCCTTTGCAGGTGTTATGGCTTAATTAGCTGATTAGAGTGGGATACTTTGAGCCTAGAATATTGCAACTTTTCACAATATTCTAATTTTCTGAGATTGTGGATTTGGGGTTTTCATGAGCTGTAAGCCATAAGCATCACAATTATGACAAATCACAGCTTGAACTATCTTGCTTTGCACCTAATGAGTCTATCTCATATATTAGTTTCACCTTTTAAGTTGCATTACTGAAATAAATGAACTTTTGCACGATATTCTAATTTTTCAGGTTTCACCTGTAATATTTCTTTCAATGTTTATATTACAACTCACCTACCTCGTGAGGAATGTTACAGTTCACTTTCCTTGACATTTCTCCCTTTTTGTTTATTTTGTACATCAATTCTCAGGGTGGTTGTGCAATTTGATTGGTCAGTTTTTCATGGAAACGTTGTTGTTTCTTTTAGTAAATTTAACTTAAAGGTCTAGGATGAATGATTGTATTATTCACTGCTTGATGATTGCACTTCAGTGACCCCAATGGCATTTTCCTGTACAATTAGATTCTCAATATCTCCAAGTTTTTAGATGAAGACAATAATGTTCTAATGCAGAAAATCTAGCCTCAAAGAAGAGAAGGTATGTCTCTTCCCTTTAAGCAACTTTTTATTAGTAGAAGTTCTGTTGTTGTTTAATGTATTTCTATCTGAAACCACATCCTATGCAGATTGGGATAGAATAAATGTGTGGTTTTTTTCCTCTCTGTTCATACTATTTGGTTTACTTAGAATGGCATTTTGATGATCAAGCAAGTTGTGAATATGTAAAAAATATGCTGCACAGGGCTGCTTTCTACATGTTCTGACCCAGGATTCCTTAGAAGCAGAGAAGCAGAAGCAGAGTCTTGGTCCTGGCAAAACACCTTTCATTTACATCAGTGGTTCCCAAACTTGGCAACTTTAAGACTTGTGGACTTCAACTCCCAGAATTCTCCAGCCAGCAGAGCTGAGAGTTGAAGTCCACAAGTCTTAAAGTTGCCAAGTTTGGGAACCACTGATTTACATGATTGTGAATTCTTGTCATCTTTAGCTGTCAGATCCAACAATAGAATTCCAAAGCAGAGATGGGCTACACTTTTACTAAGTCTAATTCGTCAACAGCACATCCCAGTTGAGTTTTAGCCAAATTTAAATCCTTTGAATTCCACAGGTAAATGATCCACATATTGTTTCTAATACTTCTTTGTATATTATATTGATTTTAGTTTTTCCAGTCAATATTCACAGATCTCATCTCGGTGTTAAAGCTACAGACCATGGAATTAAAGTTTCTACCCATGATGGTTATAGTCTATTTCATGTAATTGTGCAGTCTTCCTTGCACGGAGGTGGAATAGAAAGAAAGGTCAAGTGACAATGTGAGAGATGAAAAATGGCTTAGAGAACCAGATGTTCCAGCTAATTCACCTTCCTTTCCCCCCACAAACAGGCTTCATCAAACAGTTTGGATTATTGAATTTCACTGAGAAAGAACAGCATACATCAAACCTAGGAGCAGAATGAGATTGGAAATGAGAAGAAAGAAATGGGATTGAATTAAATAAACCAAATTAAATAACTAACCAAAGCAAGGCAACTTCTCATCTTATATTCAGGTTTTCTAAGGGTAGATTCACATATGATTCTCAATGTACATGCAGGGAGAGAATGGGTCACACCTACTGCCAATGTTAAAATATAGTTCTATTTTATTGTTTCAATAGCTGACAACCCAGCGCTGCCTGGGTATTTATAGACATCAAAGCATTTGTCTGACAGGGAGCCATTGAGATGGGGCATTTCTTCCCCCTACTCTCATGCCCATCATCTCTGCCCTATCCCTTCCCCCCTCCCATGCACTCCTCTTTCCCGCCCTGTCTACAATCCTGGCACTTTGCCCCAGATCCATCAGGTGCTTCCCCATTGGACCACTAGAGGGCAAACATCACAGCTGGCTTTCTAGAGGAAGCTGCGAAGGAATTGACATCACAAACAATTGCCACTGTAGGACTCTGCAATCGCTCTCCTTAATGGCTCAGGCTCTCCCTTCCCTCTCATATGACATCACGAACAATTGCAGCTCTAGGATGCCATGCTCACTCTCCTTAATGGTCCAGGCATTCCAGAGTTATGCTGGAAAACACACACACACACACACACACACACACACACACGGGATGTCTCCCCTCCCCGTATTTGTTTCCAGAGGGGAAGTCATCTGTGTACCAAGTTTGGTTGAAATTGCTCAAGGCACTCCAGAGTTATGCTGGAACATACAGTGCATACATGTATGTATGCATGCATGCATGCATACTATACATACATACATACATACATACAGCACACACACATCTATCTATCTATCTATCTATTTATCATCTATCTATCATCTATATCTATCTATCTATCTATCATCTATCTATCTACTATCTATCTATCTATCTATCTATCTATCTATCTATCTATGGAGAGAGAGAGAGAGAGAGAGAGAGACTACATCTGAGTAACCAGGGCTCAGTTCAAGTTCACCTAGGTGACACTCATATGCCTGGTGTTTAACCATTACTTCACCCTGCTCTCCATAATATGCATACTCATATGATTATAATATAATAATTTTCATTCATGTAAATACTGGAAAGGTTGCAAAGTGGATGGGTAGAGCATTACACAGAGAATGGTAGGAAATACTGTGACTTCTCCTAATAATAAGAATACTTGCAAGCAAGTACTGGTGGAATCACAAAATAGACAAAGTGATAGAAAATAAAGATGCTAAAATGCTCTGGGACTTTAGAATTCAAACAGACAAGCACCTGTCACACAAGACACCAAACTTAACAATTGTCGATAAAAAGGTCAAAAACAGTCTGGATAGTGGATGTGGCAGTGCCTGGAGGCAGCAGAATAGAAGGGAAAGTGGATAAAATCACAAAATACAAAGATCTGCAAATAGAAGTAATAGCAATAGCAATAGCAGTTAGACTTATTACCGCTTCATAGGGCTTTCAGCCCTCTCTAAGTGGTTTACAGAGTCAGCATATTGCCCCAAAATCCGGGTCCTCATTTTACCCACCACGGAAGGATGGAAGACTGAGTCAACCTTAAGCCGGTGAGATTTGAATCGCTGAACTGCAGATAACAGTCAGCTGAAGTGCCCTGCAGTACTGCACCCTAACCACTGTGCCACCTCGGCTCTGAAGATGGTAGCAAAATAAAACAGTAATAGATCTAATACTAATAGGTGCCTTGGGTGCAATACCAAAATATCTGGAGCACCATTTGAATGCCATCGGCATTGACAAATTCACCATTTGTCAATTGCAAAAGGCAGCTTTACTTAGAACAGCTTACATTCCGTAATAATACTTTTAAAATGACCAACCAGCATCATCTGCCTAATCCAGATGCTTTCGGAATGACTCCATAGGTGGATAAAAATGCCAAATCCAGCCTAAACATCTGGCTGACTATGTAATTGAGCCATAATAATAATAATAATATAATAATAATAATAATAATAATAATGATGATGAATGGCTCTATTGTTTGAAGTTTTATCTTTTCTGGGTGGTTTTCTGTTCCTGATTTTTGAGAATCTGTAACCAATTTCTTGAGTTTAGGTCCATGAAGTTACATCAGTAACAAAAAGGATGGGGACCCACATTTCTTATAACTTTACTTTTCATTTGGGCAGGGTGAATACAGCTTTCATTACCCAGTATTCTGTCAAATGTGAATGTGTCACTCACCTCAGAATATCATTTTGCTATTGCTGGGCCAACATGTCATATTGCTGCTACAAGACTGACATTCTTGACATACTGAAGATTGATGTGCTTGAGTGTATGATTTTCTTGAGTTGCTACAACCTATTAGTGTGGCAATGTTATTTCACCTTGATTTTCTCCTTTCATGTTACTTTGCAAAAACCTACTTAGTTTTGGGATGCATGCCTTGGTACGGGAGACATTTCTTCGTGGACTGAATTCAGTTTTACTTAACCATTGGGATCTGAGATTTTAGAACTGTTGTAAAGTGCAAAAGCAAAACGAAAAATGAATGTAGCCGTTATCTCTCACAAATAACTTTCGCAATGAAATGACTAACTTCCTCTTCCTCCTCCTCCCATAATGCATTATATTATTTGGATAGAATGTGAGCTGACAGTTTACCCTTGCTTATGCTTTGTTACCATGTAATGACAGTCTGCCATGGACTGTGGGGAGGGTGGATGGGAGGGAGGTACTTGGGGGGAAAGGAAAGTCATGGGAAAGTGAAAGTCATTTCTGTTTCTCCCCAAGATGCTGCTTCAGGTTCACCCGACTGAAAGAACATAGTTGCATACAGCCTACACTCAAAGTGATCATTCTGAAAACATCTACTTTGAGCGAGCTGCACTGGCTGCCTATTGGTCTCCGGATACGCTTCAAGGCGCTAGTCGTCACTTATAAAGCCCTTCATGGTATTGGACCTGGGTACTTGAGAGACCGCCTGCTGCCAATCACCTCCACTAGACAGATTAGATCCCACAGATTAGGCCTCCTCCGAATTCCATCCACCGGCCAGTGTCAACTGGCGACTACCCGGAGGAGAGCCTTCTCTGTGGTTGCTCCGACCCTTTGGAACGAACTCCCCGTGGAGATTCGAACCCTCACCACCCTCCAGGCCTTCCACAAAGCCGTTAAAACCTGGCTGTTCCGACAGGCCTGGGGCTAAAGAGCTGCTGCCCCCGTTTCGAATGGTATGACTGTTGGTGTTTTTAAATTATGTATTGTTATGTTTCATTTTTTATTTTTTGTCTGTACCCTCCCTTCCCTGATTTGATTTGTTAGCTGCCCTGAGTCCCCTTCAGGGGAAAATGGCGGCATATAAATATAATAAAATGAAATGAAACTTTATTGGTCATTGCGGGGGGGAAGGGTCAGTGATGGGAGGGAAAAAATGAACTTAGGGATTTTGGCATGTGATTCTCAGTTCTGGCTATGCACTAGTACTACAGTGCACTTGACTTCTAATTAACTATACCTTTCTCAACAAATGGAGCCAAGGATCAGGTCCCACTTATTAAGTGGAACAGGTGACGTAGAATGGTATTTGCACAGGATTTTCTAATCAGTATTATCACTGTAACATTTAGATACCACTGAAGATAAAATGAGAAATGTTGCATCAACATTAATTATGATTTAAAGTATCAGTATTAGTAAGCATAAGGCTATTTTGTTGAAGAATTTTCCCTTTTCACATGTACAACTGACTGATAAATTGTTATGTGATAAAATGAAACTGAAATGAAATAAAATGAAATAATTTCATCATCAGGATTTGTTCTTCAATTTAGGACAATTTACAAGTTACAGTTGTCCTTGAGTCCACTTCATTTTAGGACACATTCATGACAGTAAAGTCACATAATTTCAGGGGAATCTATATCAAAATTGATGTGTTATGTGACTCTTATAGACACAAAGGAATTGGCAACCCTCTTAACACATTTGACATAGTCTAACCTGCTTCCATCAATAC
This sequence comes from Thamnophis elegans, assembly GCF_009769535.1. Lineage (NCBI taxonomy): Eukaryota > Metazoa > Chordata > Lepidosauria > Squamata > Natricidae > Thamnophis > Thamnophis elegans. The sequence goes on along the minus strand of NC_045551.1, from coordinate 53,732,948 downwards.
AACTAGCCCTCTTGGTCACGTACCCATTTTTTTTACTAATGTGCCTGGCAGCACACAGTTCCATTAATTTGATCAAAAGTTATGTTTGACAATATATAGAGTCCCCATATATTTTCTCATGAATTTTAACAATTCTTCTTCTTTATTTATATTTATTTATTTTTTGGATATCAATTTATGCAAAAGATCTGCACTTTGGATGGCATCAGTTTAATCCACTGTCTCACAGAGACTCTTTGGGGTTAAGTTTCACCCAAACAAGGATTGAGTTAAGTTCAGTACATTTCATTAATTTGGGCTATATTTATCTTGCTAGGTTTCAGCATGGATTCCTACTTCTTAGCTGAACTGGGTTATTGTGAATAATCCCCAAAATGTATTAAATGTTATCACAACTGTCCAGATGGAAGTGAAGAATCAGAGCTTCTGGTGTCATATCATTGGACTGGACATTTAAGACATAATTACAAATCTATCGTTTTTCTATTTTTTTTTTAAATTACAACCCAGTTCTTGCAATATTTGAAAGCATAATTTTACACTTCGTTCAAATTGTCCTCTGAGTGTTGAACTTTTCCATGATTGAAATCAATTTAATAGAAAAATAGAATGGAATGGGATGGAATGGGATGGAATGGAATAGAATAGAATGGAATAGAATAGAATAGAATAGAATAGAATAGAATAGAATAGAATAGAATAGAATAGAATAGAATAGAATAGAGTTCTTTATTGGCCAAGTATGATTGGACATACAAGGAATTTGTCTTTGGTGCATATGCTCTCAATGTACATAAAAAGTCAAGATACATTCGTCAAGAATCATACAACACTTAATGATAGTCTAGGGTACAAATAAGCAATCAGGAAAAAAATCAATATAATAAAATTGTAAGGATACAAGCATGTACCTACAAACCAGGGGTGGGATTCAATTTTTTACTACCAGTTCTGTGGGCATGGCACGGCTTGGTGAGTGTGACAGGGGAAGGATACTGTAAAATCTCTATTCCCTCCACGCTCCAGGGGAAGGATACTGTAAAATCTCCATTCCCTCCATACTCCGGGGGAAGGATACTGTAAAATCTCTATTCCCTCCTCACTCCAGGGGAAGATTACTGCAAAATCCACACTCTCTCCCAATCAGCTGGGACTCGGGAGGCAGAGAATAGATGGTGGTGGGGCCAGTCAGAGATGATATTTACCGGTTCTCCAAACTACTCAAAATTTCCGCTACCGGTTCTCAAGAACTGGTCAGAACTTCTGCTTCAAACTAGTAAGCCATAATTTGTTCGTATGTCGGTATACTGTTTTTAGCAGCATACAATTGAATCTAGTAGGCAAAACTTCAGTATTTTTAGGACTACTAGTTATCTCCATTGTTTAGAGATCCCTAGTTACCCTAAGCCAAGACTCTAGAAGCATAAAGACAAAACTTTATTACTGTATATCACTTTCTCAAGTAGCTAGGCAAGGAAATGAGATAGGTATCCTCTTCCCCGAGTCTTCACACTGTTCAGTATCAGGTTGACGTTTGTGGCTCAGGACCCTGGACAGCATCTCAAGGCTCGGGGACCTGGTTGAAGTTTAAAGAAGATTTGGATTAATATCAGGGTTCCAAGTTACACCCCCAATGAAAAAAGACTCCGAAGCTTGAAGTCCCTCAAAGTTCCATTCTTATTAGAGATGTTATATTGGCACATCTGAGAAAACCCAAATCTGAAAGCTTCCAGGTTTTCCCCACCCAAAACAAAATCTAAGCCTCCCCCAGCACCCACATGTCCATCACATGGTCCAATCAAAGCACCGGCCCAACTGGAGATGCCTCACCATCCCAACTGGAGACACCCCTCCAGGTGCAGGGCAGTATGTCCTTGATTCTCGGTGAAAGAAATGCTAATATATATATATATATATATATATAATATAATATATATATATAATATATATATATATATATATATATATATATTATATATATATATATACACACACACACACACACACACACACACATATACATATATACCACTCCTGGAAACACCAAACCTGAAGTAGTCTGAAGCAGCCTGAAGATGACGAATGAGACTTCGTCGAAACGTTGCCAAGACATCTCCAATTCTACGCGGGAGAAAACCCGAACAACTAGAGACCTACATACATATATACACATATACACATATACATATACACAACACACACACACACACACACACACACACACACACACACACACACACACCACACACATATATATATATATATATATATATATATATATATATATATATATATATATATATATATATCCCCAGCTCCATACAATCCCCCCTCCCAGATTCCCACAGCATTAAATGTGGCAGGCCTGAAGATCCAATGCCCAAGATGGCTTTTGGACCTGACAACAGGGTTCTTGAAGCCAATTGATGTGTGGGTTATAAGTTCAGTAGGGCCAGTGGCAGGTATTTTGTCTGAATTCTACGTATCCCTGCAATGCTAGGAACTATAATGCCTAAAAATAACCAATACACAGAATATAAAAAGACTCTCTTTTTTGTAGGGGATAGTAGCTAAATCACTTTGTCCAGATCTATTTGTGAAAGTTCAACATTCAACACTCTTCCTGAGTAATAGAGAAATGTCTTCTGGCATGACACTCAAATTGATTCCCTAGTAGTGGTTTCAAAGCCTTTATCCATCCCCATGCATTTGAATTTCATCCTGGCCATGGCAATAAATTACTCAATCCATCAGTTTAACATAGAGAATTTAAGGGCAAGAATCAAATAGAAAAATGACTTTTATTGCAGATGCAAAAGAATTCTGATTAAAAAACCAGCTATTGGGAATCTTCAGGATTCAAGCCCAGGTCTCATTCTCCAACTTAACCATGGTAAGAGACACTTTGCCATCAATTTCTTAGCTTTAATTGTTGAAGGGAATTGCATATTCTGGTCTTGCTGGTTTAAACTTTCCTACTGAAATATTAAACACAGAGAGACAACTAATACTGTCGATTTTCAGTCTATTGAATCTGTTCTCAGTTACTACAAATGACTTGGCTTCCTCCAAAGGAACACTTTACAAAGCTGAGGGTCTCTACTTCATGGAAACTAGATGAGGTGAAAGTAAAGAGGAGAATGCTAATAGAAGCTCTCCTGTTGTATCATATATCTCAGCTCAAGGAAAGCCTTCAGAGCCTGGGGAAGGCAACCCGCCCCATCCTGGTGCATGAGGCTAACTAGGTCATTCCCACCATGGCCACACCCACCCAGCAACACGGCAGAGAACCCATTGCTGAAATTTTTGAAGGCCCCCCCCCCCCCCGGATCTAAGTCATGCCAATTGTTAAGTAGTCCCTCATGTGATCGATCCATTTTTTTTGGGGGGGAGTCATTAAGTGAATGTAGTGGTTGTAATAGCAATAGCAGTAGCACTTAAACTTGTATACTTCTTCGTAGTGCTTTGTAGCCCTCTCTAAGTAGCTTACAATGTCAAAATCTTGTCCCCAACAATATGGGTCCTTGTTTGATTTATCTCGGAAGGATGGAAGAGGCTGAGTCAACTTTGAACCATTCAGAATCGAATTCCTGGAAGTGGGCTCTCACTGGTTCACCCAATCCGGTAGAGGAAAATGTGTGTGGCTCTTCCCATCTACTCTGGCTCTACGGCATCCCATTTAGGCCCCTTTTTTAAGGCAAAGTGGATGCGTGGAAGGCAGTGCACATGCACAGACAAATTTTGGAACTCTTTAAAGACTAGCAAATATTCTGAACTCTTAAAAAGAGTAACTACACATCAATCAGCCTGACAACCATGCCTAGAGGTTTCTAAAACAGATCATTAGCAGATCACTTTGAATAAATCTTAAGAGCAATGAAGAAATTATATAAGAACTCAGCAAGGATTTGTCAAGAAAAGTATCATCACATTTCAAAACAAATCAGGTCAGCTCCTGAGTAGATTGTGTGAATGCTGTCGAAAAACATTTACAAGGTTCACCATGACATTCTAATATTAGGAACTTTGTTAAGTGTGAGTTAGAGGCCATGGTAATTAAATGGGCACAAATATTTCAAAAATTATACTATAGCAAACTAGAAGGATATATAGAACGGGGTGCTACAAGTTTCAGTCATGGGTCTATTGTTCTTCAAAAAAATATTAATAACTTGGATGAAGAGGTAGAGAAAATGTCTATCAGATTTGCTGAACATACAGATTTGAGTATAATGCCCCAGAAAAAAAATATCAAATGAACTTGACAGGTTAGAGAAATGAGATTAAATCAGCAGAATGAAATTTAACACAGAGAAATGCAAATATCCTTATTTAAGAAACAGTACAGTTTAGTGGAATGTTAGCTTGGGAATAGTACTTTGGGGAAAGAAATTTAAATAATAGCTAATTCCAGGCTGAATTGGCAGCATGATGGGTCTGGAAAACAAGCAAATATAATCTTGGGCATAAATATATATATATATATATATATATATATATATATATATATATTATATATATATATATATATATATATATATATATATATATATATATATATATATATATATATATGTGTACTTAAAGTACTTGGGCATACCAGGGGTTGTGACTTTAAGTATATACCTCCCACCCTGGCTGGCTGATAAAAGGAGTCGTTCTCTGTAGCTCAAATGGTTAACTCCCTGCCTGGGAGGCAATAGAGCACAAGTTCGATTCCCAAAAACTTGGGTATGGCTAGCTGATGAGAGCTAAATAGCTTGAAATAGATCTATACTAGTCTCCCTTTATTTATTTATCAGCATAAATATAACAAATATATATATATATTTGTATGATATATCTATCTATCTATCTATCTAGATCTATTAGATAGATAGATAGATAGATAGATAGATAGATAGATAGATAGATATAGATATAGATATAGATATATATATATCCAAATCTTATAATACTACTGATTTATTATGGTTGTTCAGATGTCCTGTCATGTGTTGAGTCCAGTTCTCATAGCACAGTTTGAACAAACATACTGAAACAGGTTGAGGTAATGAGCAGGAACTAGAAGCAAAATCCTATGAAGAGTGATTGAATGATCTGGTTACGTTTATCCTTGATGAGAAAAGGTTGAAGGGCCTTCAATAAATGGAAGGTCAAGATCTATTCTCCATCATTCCATGATACATGATGTATACTGTATATTAAAGGATTTAAGTTATAGGATGGAAGTTTCCAACTGAATATTAGAAAAACATATTGACATTATAGCCAGTGGTGGGATTCAATTAATTTAACAACTGGTTCTCTGCCCTATTGACCGGCTGGGTGGGCGTGGCCATGGTGGCATGGTGGCATGGCCAGGGAGTGTGACATGCAACACTTGGCCTCCTGCAGCCCCTGGGAGCAAAAATGGGGTGTGTGGGGACTCCTGGAAGGGGTGGGGCAGGAAGGGGTGGGCTCCGCCTGCAATTTAACAACCAGTTTGCCGAAACTAGCCTGAACTAGTCCGGCTCAATCTCACTGTTGCTTATAGCAATTCATGTCTTTATTGGAGATGTTAAGCACTAAAGCTAGACAACCACCAATTTGTTTTAATTTGTAAATCTGCAAGTTTAATGAAAAGAAGGACTAGGATGACATGATAGCAGTATGTCAATATCTTAAGGGGCTGTCACAAAGAGGAGGGCGGGTGTCAATCTATTCTCCAAAGTACCTGAAGGCAGGACAAGAAGCAATGACTGGAAACGAATCAAGGAGAGAACCAACTAAGAGAAATTTCCTGACAATTAACCAGTGGAATGACTTGCCTCTAGAAGTTGTGAGTGCTCCATCACAGGAGGCTTTTAAGAAGAGCTTGGACAACCATTTGCCTGAAATAGAATAGGGTCTCCTGCTTAAGCAGGGCATTTATTTATTTATTTAGTTTGTCACTCATGTACAAGATAACAGGAATGAGAATAAACATGAATAAGAACACAGGAAATGGGTACAAATAAATGGGGACATTAGGACAGGGATGTTATGTATGCTGGTGAACTTATGCACACCCCTATTCTAGCATTGAACTAGCAGACCTCCAAGGTCCTTTTCAATTTTGTTATTCGGTTCTTTTGTTATTCTGTTAAATGTCATGATTGTATGATATGATAAGTGGTATCTTGTAATTGGCCATTGCATGTGTACCAAGACAACTGTTTCAAATGACTTCACTGTCCCAAAACATGGGAATACTTGGCCCAAGGCTATGTCATAAAAGTTATATGGTGAACTTGCTTCTAGCCATAATATTTTGTGTGTCTACATATCAATGCATTTATCAAAACAAACTTTCAGCATACTGTGTGTGTGCTCAATCTGTGAATTTCACTGATAAAGAGCTGAGAGAAGAAGAGTTAGGTTCTCATTTCATTGTTCTCAGAGGTGAGGGAGAAGTGACAGTTGCAGATCTGGCAAAGGGAGATAATTTAAAGTACACAAGAGGTTGATCAGGGGAAAAAAAGATTATAAATACAAATATTTGGCCAGAGAATTCTTCTACATTTCCCCTTTCATTTAAGTTTTCATCCAACTTAAATATAAAAAAAAAAAGTTTTAGAAAACATTTCAAAGGATAAAGCAATTCTGAACTAAATCTATGGGTGCAGAGTGGAGTTTTTGCATTTGTTTAATCTAAACAATTGTCAGCAGTCATGAATCACTCTGTCCAAAGCCTATTTTCTCCCAAGCATCCAGACCTCACTTAAATTCAAAAAAATCAATAAGAAATAAGGAGAAATCCTGTTATTGATTATTGCAGAATTTCTATTTTGCCCTCAATTTTTTTAAATCTGCCCACATATCTATTGTGAGAGCCTCCTGAACCGGGAGGCTCTCACAACAGTCACTCGGGCCCTTGTGACCTCTAGGCTGGAATACTGCAATGTGCTCTACATGGGGCTGCCCTTGAAGAGCATCCGGCGACTTCAGCTAGTCCAGAATGCAGCGCGAGTGATTGTGGGTGCACCTCGGTTCACCCACATAAACCTATCCTCCGCGAGCTGCGCTGGCTACCTGTTGATCTCCGGGTGCGCTTCAAGGTCCTACTTGTCACTCATAAAGCCCTTCATGGTAGTGGGGTCTGCCTACTTGAGGAGACCGCCTCTGCCAATTACCTCCCTGCGACCAATTAGATCACATAGATTAGGCCTCCTCCGAGTTCCATCTGCCAGTCAGTGCCGACTGGCAACCAAGGAGGAGAGCCTTCTCAGTAGTAGCTCCGACCTTTGGAACGATCTCCCGTGGAGATTCGTACCCTCACCACCATCCAGGCCTTCCGCACAGCCTCAAGACCTGGCTAGCCCGTCAGGCGTGGGGACAAAGATAATTGCCCCCACCCGAATGATGAATGAATGTTGCTTATATTTTACTTTATGTATTGTGTGTGTTATTGTTTGTATACCCCTCCCCTCATTTTATCTAAGCCGCCTGAGTCCCCTCAGGGAAAAGGGCGGCCTATAAGTAGAATAAATACTCTAAAAATATTCTAATTGTGGAAGCACTTTATCACTGATTTTATTCAAGTATGGATGATATTCAGCTTATTGAGTTTGTCCAAATGACTTCTTTTTGACAACACTGATAATATAATAAAAATAATTTCACAACACTGTCAAATTATTTACTAAGACTGTTTTACTATTATTTCTTCTCCTTCCTAGTACCTATCTCTTCCACTTATGACTATAACCATGTTGCTTATATCTTTACAATTTATGTTGTTTTATTTGTTTCCTAGTATGATTTGATTGCTTATTAGTAACCTATGACTATCACAAAGTCTTGTATCTTATGATTCTTGATGAATGTATTTTTTTTATTTACACTGAGAAAATATGCACAAAGTCAAATTCCTTCTGTGTCCAATAACACTTGGCCAATAAAGAATTCTATTCTATTCTACTCTGCTCTATTCTATTCCATTCCATTCCATTCCCTTCTCTTCCACTCCACTCCACTCCATTCTACCTATCCTACCCTATCCTATCCTATCCTTTCATAATCAATTATAGTGCTAGAAGAAAAAATAAAATTATACCTGGGAAATCTTGTCAATTGAAGGCAATCCACAGGAGATTACTCTCCATTATATTTTCAGAGAATGCCTTAATGCAGGGATATCAAACCTGTGTTGTCACTGTGGCATGTAATATATCAGGACTTTTTTCTCCTTTGTGAAATTGGGCATGGGCGTGGCCAGCGCATGACACATCTGGCCCATGGGCCACGAGTTTGACAGCCCTGCCGTAATGGGACTATTTTCCTTAAACTGCAAATCTGATTTTAAACTGTTGCCTTGTGCCATTAATTTAGGCTGAATCTTTAATTAAGGTAAAAATGGAAATGAAGAAATGAAATATATATATTTTTGCAATGTTGACTACTTTCTTTTATTTCCCTTTGATAATAATGAAGTGGTAAAAGTGTATTGTATCACAGTAATGGAACACTGTTCATAGTAAATGCAATGTTGGGTTATTAATCTTTTGTTGAAAGATATGAATAATGTTCTCTTTGATGCAGATTATTATCCATATTTTACCTCCCCTCAAATTAGAAGCAAGTAAACTAGCCATCATAATTTATAGTCATCAATAGTATGTTTATACATAAGGTGTTCAAAAGGAAGAATTATGTTGTATCAAGCTGACAGCTAATTGTTCAGTAGCAATGATTATTTAACAAGTTATCCCTTGTTAAAATCTTTCCTAATTAAAGGGGAAAATTAACTCCCCTTTGAGCCAAATATTAGCTGACTTTCAACTAAGAACAATATTGATTAGGTGATGGTAGAGAAGAGAACAGCTTGAATATTTCTGAAGTAATTATGGTTGGTAGACTTCAACATATTCCATTTTCTTTCATTTATCTGCATTTGAATTTCTATTTGAACTGTAACTCACTCCTCCCATAATCTAAAAACATAGAAATTGATGACTTTAGAGCAATGGTTCCCAACGTGGGGCCCCCACCCCACAGGGGGAATTGATTTTTAATGGGGGCAATTTGAACCTTGTTTAAACTAAGTCAATGGCCTTTTAAACCTCTCTGTAAGTAGAGTTCATGTTTTGAGTGAAGTAAGAATTATATGTCACGGGGGGGGGAGTCAGTATTTTAAAGATGCTTAGGTGTGGCATGGCCAAAAAAAAGTTGATAATCACATGATCTAGAGAGAGAGAGAAAAGAGTTTGGGGGATTAATTAGTTAGAGGCAGATAACCATTGAAACAAATGTTCTCAACTTGCTTAAAATCCATGGGTGGAATATGGTAGAGAGATCATCTCTAATATCCAATTGTTTTAAATATATTTAGTAACTATTATACTGGAATCTCAGGATCTAACCTATTATCCTGTTTTCCCCAAAACAAGACCCCTGGATAATAAGCCCAATTGGGCTTTTGAACGCATGCGCTAAAATAAGCCCTCCCCAAAAATAAGCCCTCCTCAAAATATTGCAACAAGCATTAGCCATGAGGTGACCATGCTCGTTGCCTCCTGCACCTCAAAAATAATAAGAACCCTGAAAATAAGACCAAGTGCTTATTTTGGAGATCAAAAAAAAATAAGAACCTGTCTTGTTTTCGGGGAAACACGGTACTTGTGTTGAGTCACTAGAGAATATCCATGCACACAGTTTACTCTCAGTGCTACCCAGCTCTGCCTTATTTTTGTGTCAGAATGACATTCCTATCTAGAAAGTAATGTGTTAAAAAACAGGAAGAGATAGCTTTTGTTAGACAAGCCCTTGCACAATTTCTTCTCCAGAGGCTAAAGATAACCATACCTTTTCTTATTCAGCCATGTGGAAAATTAGCAGTCAGACTGTCAGACAAAAGTCAAATGTGCCCATTGAAGTAGCACTACTTGTGGTTTAAAAAAAATATCCAGAAGTTTCAGAGGTGGGCTCGAGGGCAAGGGATACCCAAAGAGATGGTAGTGTTGCTGCTGGGAAAGATAGCAAAGAAATGTGACACTGTGTCTGATTTAAATTCTGGGTTGTAAGAACAAGGTCATTGTGTAAGAGGTTAGACCAAGTAAGCACCAGCGAGAGCATCTTAAGATGTCTCACTCATTTTCAAAAGCTGCAATGTGTTACACGAGTAATTACTTTCATTTTCCCATGGCTAAACATGAATAATAGAAAGTTTAAAATGAATTCTCGACCGTGTTATGATTTCTGGTGACTGTATATATAGATTAATTCTTGCCCTTGAACATGGTGGAGAATGCTGGAGGGGGAAAACAACTAAAAACAAAAGGACTGTAGAATGTCTCCTCTATTTCTTATAATCAAAAAAGATGACAAGGGACTTCACTATTCCTAGCCAGCATGGCCAGTACATAGGGAAGATTAGATTGGTGGCCCAACAATATTTTAAGCAATAAGATTCCCTACCCTATTGTTGTGGCCTGCCAACCATGCAGAGCTGGCGGTAGACTTGGACAATGAGGAGGTTGGGGAGGATCTTGGGCCAGTTCTGGAGTCCGGGGAAGGCTCTGATGCAGAGCTGGATTGCTCCCAGTTCGGCCCAGTTTGGGCGAAACACTAGTAGTGATTCGGCCTGGGTCGCAGAACCAGCAGCAACACAGGCTGGCCATGCCCCCAAACTGGTTCCCCGATCTCTTCTGCAGTTGCTGGGATGTTTCTGCGCATGCACAGAAAAATTACAGTCAACTGTGTATGCATGAGCAACATGCAGCATGAAGCACACCAGTACCAACCATACAGGAACCCACCTCTGCTCCGATGGATGCTCTGTGTCAGATGCAGAAATAGAGCCAGGGCCATCTGACATTTCCCAGCCATTGGAGAGGCAACTGTATCTGGAGGCTGAGATAAGTGGGGGGCGGGGAAAGAACAGTTTGGGTTTTGTTCCAGATGTGCATATGTGCAGAGCTGTTAGGAGAGGAGAACAACTGAGGAAAAGGAGTCAACTTGGGGAGCAAGGCACATGTGGACACTGAATGGCCCTTCCCTGGCTGGAGAATAAATAGAAGGAAAGGAGAGTGGTTGTCGTAGGAGACAACAGTTAGTAGTTCTGAAGATTTTGGCTCATTGCATTTCGTGCCACAAAGACTGCTTGACAGAACTTAATTTGCAGCCTTTTTGTCTGGGAGCTCACAGCCTTGCAATTATCGCAAGGAACTGATAAGGTATGTACTGCAGTTAACTCCTTGACTAATGCCTTGACTTTTTGGTGGGTGAATGCAATTAATTCACAAGAAGAAAATAAAGAGGGGGTTTTTGTGTCAAGGAATCTGTTTCTTGTTTCTGCTAAGGCTGGGTCAGAACTACCTATTGTAGAATATTGCATAGGAAAAATAGAATGAGAAGCAAATATTTGATTCTAACTCCTCTTGAACTGCATTCCTGAGCTTTTGGTAATTGGCTTGAGCATGATTACCAATATAAAAAAAAATCAGCTTCCAATTGGAAGGATATCTTGGATGGCATCCAATGCCTATTATGTGGCCAGCTGTGGAAGATGCTTTCCTATGTTACCCAGAGATCCACAAATTAGCTGAACTAGAGACACAAAGAACCATCATTTTGCTCCTGAGGTTCACTGTGGAAATGCCTATTTCCTGGCAGTCTCCTGATCAGGTAACTGTAGGGCTATTTTGGAACCTGTGGAGCGTGTTTGTTTTTTGTTTTTTTTAGCAATGCATGTCACTGAGATGAAGGACAAAGTAGGAAAGCTTAGAGCAATTCTGGTAAGCATTGTTTGAAGTAGGAAAAACAATCTTGCGGCTAAGAAGACCATCTGGAAACTGGTCTAGAATTCAGAAGTTTGGGGAATTACGTGGTGTTCTGACATTACACTTCTACTAAGTATGCCGCACTGGTTTTCACTTTCCTTACAGGTGCTGAAAAGTTGCAATTTTCATATTTAAAGCCCACGGATCCAGGTTATTTGTGGGGTTAATGCTTTTGGAGGGTATCTGCCCCAATTCACCAGGTCACATAGGTTGGCTGCATTCTAGATTCTTTCCATTAAGGACAATCATCTTATGGGACTTAGGAAGCATATCTTCATAGTGGACCTGCCCTATGGAATATGCTTTCCCTTGAGATCTACCTATTAAATTTCCAGAAGATCTGAAAGTGCTGGCTTTTCCATGAGCATTGTTGGAATTGACCCGTAGGGCAAAGAGAGAGAGAAAAAAGGAGACGGGGGGGGGAGAGAGTGGGAGGGATGGAGGGAGAAGGAGGGAGGAAGGAATAGGGAAAGAGAGAAGGAAAAGAGAGAGGAGAGAGAAAAGGAGTGGGGGGGGGAGAAAGAGAGTGGGAGGGAAGGAGGGAGGAAGGAATAGAGAAAGAGAGAAGGAAAAAAGAGAGAGGAGAGAGAAAAGGAGAGGGGGATATTTCAATATCATTTTTAAAATACATTTATTTTTTAAAAAACAGCTCTTTTTCGTTCAAACTGACTCCCTGTCACCCATCAATAAAGAGAAGTTTAAAATAAAATGTTGCTGGTTAGTTTCATTAGAGGGAAGCGTATATTCATTTGAGAATCATGCCAGGACAACAAAATCTACTGCTTAAGTTCAGTACCTTGTCTCATTATGCCGCATTTCACACTCCATATACAGTTTTGCTTCAGTTGAGCTGGAAATGCCCTTATAGTCTTAGTACTGTCATCTCAATTGCCACATTCTTGAGTAAGCTGTCTCTTGGGCTGCTCTCTGAATCTCTTGCTTGGCAAAGAAACAGAAATGCTGTAGAACAGAGGATAAAATGTAGTCTATATAACACTCCAATCTTTTGGGGGTGGGGGTGGTTAAAACGTCTCCAGGTTCCCACAACATCCTCTCCTGCCTTGTCATCTAAGTGACAAGATTTAATCTATCTCTCTACTCATCCCAACACAATTTGTGTCATTTCAAATACCTTTATGGCATTAGAAATGTCCAGAGCAGGGGTGTGAAACTTGCATACCACATATATTGTATCTGTGCATTTTTTTATTTCTTGCCTAAATGTAGAACCTTACTTTTTTCACTATTGAATTTCATTTTGTTAGATAGCACCCAATGTTCAAGTTTGTCAAGTTCTTCTGTAGCTTAAGCCTATCTTCTGTAGTGTTGGTTATTCCTGCCAGCTTGGTGTCATCTATAAATTTGATGAGTTCTCCATTTATCCCCTTATTCAAATCATTGATAAAGATGTTGAAGTGTACGGGGCCTAAAACAGACCCTTGGGGTACTCCACTGCATATTTCCCTTCATGTAGATGCAGTTCCATTGAGGACTACACGTTGAGTGTGGTTGGTCAGCCAGTTACGAATCCATCTGGTGGTGATGCTGTCTAATCCACATTTTTCTACTTTATTTTAGTAATAGGTTATGGTCTACTTTTTTAAATGCCTTACTGAAGTCCAAGTAAATTATATTGACAGCATTCCTCTGATCCACTAATTTTGTCACTTTGTCAAAGAATGCAATAAGATTAGTCTGGCATGATCTGTTTTTGACAAACCCATGTTGGCTTTTGGTTATTATTTTGTTTACTTCTAGGTGTTCAGATGACTCAGAGAGAGATGCAGTTTTGCTTTTGAGTACCACAGAATTAGTTACTATTAAAGGTGTAAATCATTGTGCGTGCGTGACTTCATTCTATTGTCTCTAAGGGCTGTGACAATGTTCAGTAAACGTCTGTTGCCACAATAATGATGCAGAAGATTTCAGTTGTAAAAGAGGCGTGCATTTGGTGAAAATGGTACATCTTGCTTGTTTTCTCGTTCAAAGCTTCCAGCTTCATAAATCTGAAAATATTTCATTCATTTCATTTCATTTATATTTATCTGCTGCCCTTTTCCCCCGAAGGGGACTCACGGCGGCTAACAAATCAAATCAGGGAAGGGGGGAGGTACAGACAAAAAAAAAAAACGATACATAACAATACATAATTTAAAAAACACACAACAGTCATACCATTCAAGACAGGGGCAACAGCTCTTTAGCCCCAGGCTTGTCGGAACAGCCAGGTTTTAACGGCTTTGTGGAAGGCCTGGAGGGTGGTGAGGGTTCGAATCTCCACGGGGAGTTCGTTCCAAAGGGTCGGAGCAGCCACAGAGAAGGCTCCTCCGGGTAGTCGCCAGTTGACACTGGCCGGTGGATGGAATTCGGAGGAGGCCTAATCTGTGGGATCTAATCTGTCTAGTGGAGGTGTGGCAGCAGGCGGTCTCTCAAGTACCCAGGTCCAATACCATGAAGGGTTATAAGTGACGACTGTTACGTGAGTGAACCGAGGTGCACCCACGATCGCTCGTGCGGCTGCATTCTGGACAAGCTGAAGTCTCCGAATGCTCTTCAAGGGCTGCCCCATGTAGAGCACGTTGCAGTAGTCCAGTCTAGATATTATCTAAATATTGATTTGAAATGATAGTGAAGCTTTTTATTAATTTTTTGTTTACTTTTTGAAAAATCTGCACCATGTAATAGCAAAGGCGATATATTTATATATTTTCTTTTTTCTTTATCAAGTTTTTTAATTTCATATTGCTTATACATATCAATGTGTGAACAATGTGATACCAGGGTATCATACATTTGTACATCTAAACATAATATTGTTACTCATGATTTTTACATTTCATATTCATTTCATATTGTTATAACATATCCAATACTACCTCTATTCAATTCTAAACCTCCCTCTTATTATTACATACATATCTTGTGTTAAAATATGCATATTGCTGTTCCCCTCTTATTTCTAATCTAACTTTTATTAATGTCACCATTGTATTCAAAGACGTTTCTTTTCTGTCTTCCATCTTTCACTGCTTTAGAGATATATTTATATATTTCCCATAAATGTTTTTAGCAGCACTGAAAACTGCTTTAGCATTTATTTATTTGCAAAAGTTATGTTCTTCCCCTTTCTAGGACTCTGGGAGGCTAATTTGCCTAATCAAAAAGCAACTTATTCCAAAATTGCCTTTCTGCTTTTAAGTAGTGCCAGCATATAAATAGGTTTGACTGATTACTTAGCATAAATAAGTCCTCTCTTCACTGTTCGTTCTCTCTAATCATTCATGTAAATAGATCAGGAAGCGGTGATGGTTCAAATGGCTTTGTTTGCTCCTATGAGTTTTGAGAATTGGATGTAACTTGTGAATGCATAACAGGGCTATGCAGAGCTTCAAATGAAGACTTTACTTTGATGGAACTTTGAATAAATTCTTCCAGCCAACTGTCTGGTTTACTTCTTTGAAGCAGTCTGCTTTACTTCTAACTGAGAAGTACCGTATTTTTCAGAGTATAAGACACATTTTTCTCTCCTAAAAGAGACTGAAAATTTGGGTGAGTCTTATACTCTAAATGTAGCTCCGCCCAGCCACCAGTTCCTAACTTTTGGCCTCCACTCATCCTCTTCCTGGCTGCAGAGATTGCACCGACAATGGTGGCTTGTTTTTGGGCTCCATGCATTGTGTTTTCAGCTCCAAATGCTCCATCCATGATGCCCAAAATGGCTACCTGGAACAGTTGCTGCCTACTTTTAAACCTTCCCCGCTTTCCCTGCTTTAGTCACTGGAGCTCCTTCTGAAGATCAGTTGTGGTTTGGAAGTTGTTTTTCAGCCCAAACACGAACTAAGTGATCTTCCGTGCTTTGCCTGCTTTTCTAATTGCTGCTCCCTCTGACAATCAGCTGTGCTTTAGAAGCACAGTCCCCACCATTCCCAACCTCAAAATCAGTGAGTGGACAGATGTGCTGCAGCTGAGCAGGCTAAGGACTAGCAGATATACCTGGTAGGCAGAATTTCCCCCCTCCCCTATTTTCCTCCCCCCCAAACTAAGGTGTGTCTTATACTCTGAAAAATACAGTAGCTGTAAATGCACAGTTCATACTATGACACAAGATTAAGTGGAGCGAGAAACAGAGAAATATCTAGTTGTAGAGAAATTTGAACAAACATTTCTCCTATGGCCCAAATGAAGAGATTTTATGGCAGGACATCAGCCATAACATGTAACAGCTCCGGCATGGATAGTGGGCTTTCTGGAGTCATCCTAAAAGTGCTTTTTCAAGAGGCAACTGGACTTTTTGGTTTTCCTTAAAGATGTTTCTCTTCTCATCCAAGAAGCTTTTTCAATTCTGAAACACCACGACCTCGATGATTGAGCATCTCCATAGACTTTCTGGAGTCATATCATCCAAATCCTGGCTACCCAGCTGCAGAATCCATAAGATGACACACATATGGGAATGACAAGCCGGTATGGAAATATTTCTCAGGTACTTTGCTGATGTTCATGAGAAGGCAAGTAAAGCCAAAGGATTTTCTGCTGCCTGAATTCAAGTTGGTCAGCTTGAGTTTTCCCTGTGCATGTTAAGAGACCCTTGTGAATGTCTTCTGAAAGATGCTATCTATGCTGAGATCTTCAATTTCATCTCTTATGATTGACTCACCAGCTATTGCATTTTGGCATGTGTTGGACACATCCTGCTTGACATCCTGGCTACATTGTAGCTGCAGGTTGGGCTCTAAAAGCCCACAGCTGAAGGATGGCACCCAAAGCAAGACAGGAACATCTAAAATCTCATTTCACACTCTCCCAACCAGTGGCAGATGAGAAGAGTGAAGAGGTATGAAACAAAACAAATTTTCTGCTTTTATCAGTTGAGAAATGATGCCAAGTGAAACCTTCTGTAACAGTGGCTCAGCATGATTCAAAGCCACACGACTCAGTTTGTCAAAACAAATCAGGTGTGTTTCTTTGCTTCAGTGAAGTGAATAAAGTTAGCCCCAAAGTTTAAATAACTTTATGAAAAGGAAACTGCTAAGCACATCATGGGGACCCAATGTTTTTTTTTAATTCCTTAACATTTTCCCTTAATGTTCAGGGTACACTTTTTAAAAAAATCAATGGAGTGTTGATTCATTAGCTTAGACAAGTATTGACTGACTGGCTTGTCACCTAAATCTGACATCAGGGACTGAGAGAGTGTGACTGAAATCACCTGCTGGCTTTCGGTCTATGGAAATTCTCAATGGTCCCGGTCATGATTATCCCAAGGGTTCTTTTCCAAGATGAGTGAATTTTTTTCTGTTCTCTTTTTCCATTGAAAACATTTCACTTCTTATCAAAGAAGATTTTTCAGTTCTAACTGACAGGTGGTGAAAGGAAGGATTTATATTCATTGCAGTCATCTGGTCATTAGCTTTTTGAGTATAATTGAGGCCAATTGGGAGTTTAATCTGTTTCTTCAGAGTCACCTGAATCACATGGCAAATGGGAAACTGTTTTGAAGACAGCTAAGTTCACATTCTGGACAGAGAGGACTACTGGTTTGAAAGAGGAGTCAAAGAGACCATTGATGTTAAAATTCAACAGCCCTCTCTCAACTAAGGGAGGGATTGACACCACCTATCTCGAATAGAGTAGAATAGGGTAGGGTAGAATGAATAGAACAGAATAGAATAGAATAGAATCTTTATTGGCCAAGTATGATTGGACACACAAGGAATTTGTCTTTGGTGCATATGCTCCAGTGTACATGGGAGCAAAGAAAAGATACATTCATCACGAATCATAAGGTATGACTATCATAATGATAGTCATAAGGTAAAAATAAGCAATCAACAAAGTTACAGTCATACAGTCATAAATGGAAGGAGATGGGTGATAGGAATGATGAGAAGATTAATAGTAATAGTAATGCAGACTTAGTAAATAGTTTGACAGTGTTGAAGAAACTATTTGTTTAGCAGAGTGGTGGCATTCGGAAGAAAACTGTTCCTGTGTCTAGTTGTTCTGGTGTGTAGTGCTCTATAGCATCATTTTGAGGGTAGGAGTTGAAACAATTATGTCCCGGATGTGAGAGGTCTGTAAATATTTCACAGCCCTCTTTTTGACTCGTGCAGTCAATCTATCGCTCCCAAAAATGATTTTTCATGAGGCAACTGGATTTTCTGGTTCTTCTGTGAAGACATTTCACTTCTCATCCTCTTCAGAGCTAAAGAAGTTTCTTGGATAAGCAGCGAAACATCTCCAAAGAAACCCCAGAAAGTCCAGTTGCCTCTGGAAAAAGCACCTTTGGGACAGTCATGTCCTGGCTGACTGAGAATCTCCATAGACATGCCTCCTATCTACAACATAGTTTTTTTAGCAGTCCCAAGAGGGTTCCATACTTACTTGTACTCTGGTTCAAGTGACTCTGAAGGTACAGATAAACCTCTCCAAGTGGCCTCAATGACTCTCACAGACCTAACAACTGACCTTCAGAGTGCTAATGACCAGATGACTACAAAGAATATAAATCCTTCTGCTCCCCACCAGTCAGCTAGAACTAAAGAAGCTTCTTGAAGGAGAAGCAAAATGTTTTCAAGGGGAAAAAAAAACAAGAAAGTTCAGTTGCTTTCTGGAAAAGTACTTTGGGACCCACTGGCTTTTATACCTAAGGCAGAACCTAGAACACATAGTAACTTGGTTTTCAACCAGGTGTCTTAACCAGCAGATCACTCTCTCACATATGTGAATATGACTTATATAATTGTAATTATGGGAAAGGGTCTGCATTTACAGTAGTGGCCAAAATTATGGAAACCATTTGGGAAAGTGTACAGTATTTTTGAGGTTTGATGACTAGTAACACCACTTTTCTTTGGAGTAGTACCATAAAATTATGTATGATGGAAAGATAATTTAATTGGGTGTAATGCAATACCTTTTATGAAGGATTTGCTATTAGAGTAGCAGTTATAAAGAAGAAAAGTGAAACCCATAGAAAAAATGAAATATACAAAAATTATCACAAAATATAAATATATATAATTATATAAATTATCACCATGTCAGTTAATACTTAGTTGGGTGTTGTGACTCAGCAGCAGCTTGCTGTGAGTTGTGTCAGGATGCAGGAATAATGAGCAGCTGTTGCTCGTTAGGGTCGTCTTCTGCAGATAAAAGATGGATGGTGCCATACTTAGTTGTAGAAGTCAACGTTCGTTCGTGGTTCGTTGCTCATCGTGTGTGGTTGATCGTTTTGAGATTCAAAGAGGCACTTGGATAAGTGATTTCTTTCTGTAAACCTGATTCAAAGAGGCACTTGGATAAGTGATTTGCTTTCTGTAAACCTGGTTTGCTGTAAGAGCTTTTGTTTTTGCTTTTGCTGTTTAACTTTTTGCCAGAGACTTTCTCTACGTTTATTTTTGGGCTTGCGGCCAGCTTGAGCCAGGACTGATAAAGACATTCTTTTACAAGCCTTGTCTGATTGTTGTTTGTGCATTAGCGAAGAGGGGGGGTCAGAACAGTTGGGTAACCTTAATTACAGCCTTACAACGTCTTCCCATGGAGTGAACCAAGTCTTTTAGTTCTGCAGCTGTTATAATGTGAAACCAAGATTGAATTATTGCTTCTATTAACTGGGTTTTATTTCTGGGTATATTTGGTTGTACCTTTTCATAGAATACATCTAATTGAACAATCTTGTTGCATTACACCCTTGATTAAATTATCTTTCCATTGATATATAACTTTATGGTACTACTGCAAAAAAGGAGTGTTATTAGCCTATAAAACCTCAAAACTAGACTTTTCCCAAAATGTTTCCACAATTTTGGTCACTACTGTACAAACCCATGTTAGTGGATGACAATGTTAGGAGTGGACATTTTAGACACAGCTACAATGAGGATAGAAAATGCTATAAGCAGAAAATGGCAAATGGGAAAAAAACCAGATATAAAGTCAATGAAAAGGAACAGAAAGTGATTTCAAGCCCTGTATGGAATGTCAACAAAATGTGATGAATATCTACACCAAATATCATACTCCTGAAACAGTATGCCAATAAGAAAAGGGTACCGATCAGATTAAAAGAGACAGCATCAATATAACACGATAGCCTAGTCAGCAAATGCCATACTGTGAAAGGTTGAACTACCATGACTAGAAAGGGAATGAAATAATAAAAAAAATTAATTAGGAGAGAAGCTAACAGTGAAAATCTTTTAAATACAACACCATCATGAGACAATGGCAAGGTATCCTAATTATAATAAATGAGGATGGAGCATCCCTCTTCTGAAATCTGAATCCCAAAAAGATAAAGTGCCTTTTTTGGCATAATAAAGCACATGAGTGCAATAGCTAAACATCAAAGATGTGACACAACTGCCAAAAACAGGAAGGAAGGGAGGTTGGAAGGGAGGTTGGGAGAGAGGGAGGGAGGGAAAAAAAAATACCAGCATGATTTTCCAGCATTTTGGGCACCTTGTCTTAGGAATATTTTTATGGGACAACTCTCCATGGCCAACTTGCTCTGGGACAATTTGCCGCTGGACAATTGAATATACATATATTAATTATTATATTATGTCTCTCGTGTGTTATTTTTTGTCATTCACATTTCATTCTGTCCCTCCTTTTGCATCCTTTCTTTAATGAATCTATTTACCATTTCCTTTATTTTATTATAACTCTTATCCCCCAGCAAATTGCCCAGCAGCGAGTTGGCCATGGCAAGTAGCCTGTGACAAGTTGGCCATGGCAAATTATCATAGACCTGAAAGTGGGTATTCCTGTCTTGTTCCTTTCTATATTTCACAAGTCTTGATCAATGTTCCATTCACACTTATTGGTGCTTGTTGTGAAAAATATATTGATTGCATCCATGTAATTCTTGCAAAATCCATATCTCCCAAAATTGTAATCAGAGAAATTCAGTTTAAATTGTTAAAAGCTTTCTCTGCTTCAAGAAATATTGAAACAAGCTATTTTTAATTGTGTGGTTCCAAGTACTTTAGTACATTAAGGAAATATTTAAGTAAACAGTGGTGGGGTTCTGTGGGCATGGCATGGCTTGGTGGGCATGGCAGGAGAAGTATACTGTAAAATCTCCATTCCCACCCCCTTCCAGGGGAAGGTTACTGCAAAATCTTCATTCCCTCTTGATCAGCTGGGACTCGGGAGGCAGAGAATAGATGGGGTAGAGGCCAATCAGAGATATTATTTACCGCTTCTCCAAACTACTCAAAATTTCCACTACCGGTTCTCCAGAACTAGTCAGAACCTGCTGAATACCACCTCTGCTCTAATGCTATTAATTGTCTTTTAAGTAAAAATAAAACACATTAGTCTTTGTGAATAAAAACTTGTAAACTATTTTCCAGCCTTTCAATATGAATCATGATGAACACTTTATAATGACTATTCAGTAATGATGTTGGCCTGTAATTGTTTGGCAATGGAAAATCCTGTCCTTCTTTAGGAGTCAATATATCCCTGTGTAACTATCCAGTATATTCTGTCATTTAAAATTGAGTTCATATTTTTGCTGCAAAGGTAATAAAACTCCTCTTGAAAATATTATAGTAAGAATTTGATTAACCCATCTTATATAGGATCTCTACCTTTATTCGTTACTATGCATTACTTTTTAATAGCATCAAAATTTTCTCTTATTTTAATGATCCATTCTTCATTCATCTGTTAACTTTGGTAGATTTTGTTTCTTTAAATATTCGTCTCACGAGTCACCATAATTCCCTCATTTTGTAATTTTAATATCATTTTCTTTTTATTCTTTTTTCTCAGTCTGTAAGGAAGCCATTTCCCTGGTTTATTTGCTGACATAAAGTTCCTTTGTTTAACAAATTCAATTTTATTTCCATCGCTCTCACCATTAGCACAGAAAGTTATGCTGTAGAAGTTTAATTTGCTATGAGATATTTTTCCTCCCCAGAGATCTCATTAGTTCCTCCTCTTTTATCTTTGTATCATTTGGAATATTTGCATTTTCTCTTCAAGTTCAATTTATTGTTCTGAATAAATCGTCCTCACATGAGTGCATTGCTGGCATTCCCTACTATGTATATCTGTAACCTTATTGAGATTATTCTCAAAACTTCTATAAGATTGTTTTTACATTCTTCCCCTATTATTTCACATTGGAATATTTCATTTCAACTCATCTGCACGTTTCAGCTTTCTTCTTACATATGTATTAAAATCACTGGACTATGGACAGAGAAAGGATTGGCAATATTTCAACTTTGTTAACACCAGTGGCCAAACTTTTGGAAGTTCAGAACGTGTCTGTTCTGAAGTAAGATCTGTATCTTTCCGAAATATAAATATGTCTTTAGAATTACCTTTAAATTTGTTCAATTGATATATGGGGAAATTATTGATCATTTTGAAAAATATTTTTGGCAATCCCTTTTGCTGATGTTCCGGGTTGGTATAAGAAGACTGTTCCATTTCAGTCTTCCATTATGAACCAATTTTCATATGACTGCTGCAATAACTTTCTGATACATCCAAAGCAGGGGTGGGTTGCGGCCAGTTTTAATGTTTTTATTAATTTCAATTTGATGAAGGATATTTGTTCTCAAGTTAGGAATTGTAAAATTCACTGCGTTTCTAAAGCAAAAGGATTCCTTGAGTGAAGCTTGACTCTCAGTTACCCTCCAGAATTTTTGGGCAATAATGTGACCATTTCCATTGCTTTATGTAGGTTCTTCTTCTTCTTCCTATTCTTCTTCCTCCTCTCCTCTTCTTCTTCTCCTCTCCTCTTCCTCCTCCTCTCTTTTTTCCTCCTCCTCCTCTTGTGTTTTCTATCTTCCTCCTCCTCCTCCTCCTCTCTTCTTCTTCTTCTCTTCTTCCCTCCTCCTCCTCTTCTTCTTCTCTCTTCTTTCCTCCTCCTCTCCTTCTTCTCCTCCTCTCTTTTCTCCTCTTCCTCCTCTTGTGCTCATTTCATTCTCTTCTCTTTCCTTCTTCTCTCTTCTCTTTTCCTCTTCTTTCTTCTCTTCTTCTTCTTCTTCTCCTCCTCCTCCTCCTCCTCCTTCTAATTCTCCTCCTCCTCCTAATTCTCCTCCTCCTCCTCCTCCTCCTCCTCCTGCCATATCTGTCATTGGACATTGGCAATCTTGTTGGTGGTAAGTTAAGTTATTACTCTACCCTATTGGAACTTTCCTTTCTTCTGTCCAATTGTGTCCAACTCTCAGCAACAGTCTGCATGAGTTCCTGCAGTTTTCTTGACAAGGTTTTTCAGTAGTGGTTTGCCACTATTTCCTCCCTAGAGCTGAGAAAAAGTGACTGGCCCAAGATCACCCAACTGGCTTTCAGCCTACAATGAGACTAAAATGCATGGTCTTCAGGTCTCTAGCCTGTCTTAAACACTGCACAATATTGACTTTCTTGCCATGCAGAGTATATTCCATCAAAATGAAAATGAGATGGATTTAGCTTTGCTTTTGCTTTTGAGAGATCAGGTAAAATTGTCTGTGGTCACTTTCATTCCTTTTCTCCTTTTCCTAGACCACTTCATGCTTTCTAAAACATCAGATGGTTTATAGGAGACAAACTAGAGAAAGGCACTCTAAGTAAATTCCCCTTGTTTCCATATTCTGCATCATGCATGAGATGAAGCATGAATGTTGGCTTGTCTTATGATGATCCTGCTGGATGAATTGCTTTGACACTTTAGGAATATAAATCATATCAAAAGTCCATAATAGCAGATTCCCTGCTGTTAACATTTGCTTTTCAATTCCTTGGAGGCTGGTGATAACAAAATGAGACAGGGTTATTGCTCATCCCCACCTTCTCCCCTGTGATTTTAATTGTTTGGGAGATTAGAAGACTTGAATGGAATACCTGAAGTAGGCTGCGGAGTTTTATAAAGGCATGGCAGTATGTCAGCTTGTGTCGGATGAGCTGCCTTAAGTCAAGAGCTTTGTAGAACAGTGATCTCTATCTTTTCAGAGTGTAGCTCTTTCTTTCTTCCACTCTCTTTCTTTCCCCTTCCATGCCCCCCTCCACATACACACATGAAGATTTTCCATTTTAACTGTAATTTAGGTGAAAAATTATTATCTGAGGTTTAAATTATCTAGATTAATTATCAAAGATTATCTGATATTTAAATTATTTGAAAGAGCTCTGTTGAAAAGTGAACACAGTGGGTTTTTTTTAGCATTAATATATGAGGTAGGTAGACAAACAGACTGGAGAAATTAGGAATGCATAGATGCATTTGTTTCCTGCTAAATTGAGCAACTTTAAAGTGAGAATTAATTGTCTCAAGGATAATCAAAACCTGGAAACAGATATGTCACTTCAGCAAGATAACGGGACTATAGCCTTCCATCTGTGACTTTACTGATAAGATAGATAGCTGTATTTTATGCAATGGGAAAGTTATACCATTCCTATTGTGACTTGGTGCTTAAATAAGCTGTGAGAATGACTCTAATTTCAAGTCAGATAGTTTCTGGGCCTTTCTACTAGGACTGTATGAGAAATGATGAATCATCTTCAAATGTATTAGCAATTCTACATATAAAAAAGAGAGAGTGAAATGAAATTATAGTAGAAAGGTTCTATGAAAGATGCATTTTGCAATTACCTTGACAATAATATTCTATAGATGTAATCTTGAATACATTTACTGTAATAAGTTCTACTGAACAAAATAAATGTTTTTTCTGGGCATAAGATACTAGGGAAACTTAATTTCAAGTTTTGAAGAAACATTAACCTGCAAAATGAGTACCACAATTCAGGAGGAAGAAAGTTGTATGCTTTCATTAAGATTTCAGTTAATTAATCATTAATCCCTTCATTTGCTGCATATTCCACTGAACTGCTAGGTTAGCTTTTGAGTCGTTTATCATTTTGTAGAATAGAAAGAAAACTGCTAATCCCAGGCACAAGGAAAGACCCAATCCATCAGTTAAATCAACCCATCACAGATACACCATGGTTCTGTAATTACGAATTCCAATTTTTCCATTCAAAACAATAATGATACTGGAAAGCCAAATTGTCAGACCCATGTGTAAGTTTGACAAAGTGATTTCATTTTAAATGTATGCAGTGTCTTTTTTTTTAACAATACCATTAAAGTGTCGTTTTCTTTTTTAAGGTCAGTCAACCATTATTTTCTGTTCTTCCTATTTTGAGTAGTATTTTTCTCATTTGGTTTTGAATAGAACCCAGCACCCTTCTGCTTTAACAGATGAGTGATTTTTTTTCCCTCCCTCAATGGAGATTAAAGGGATTAATATTAGTGGTATAGAGTTTAATAGTTTCTGCTCACTTCAAACATTTTAAAAGATTAAAAGAGCCACTAATGTATTTCCACCAAGCTAATGTCTTGAAGCTAATGTTTTGATCGAAAGTTGAAGTGGGATTTGAAAAGTTGAAATGGATTGTGGAGTTGGAGTTATTCAGCATATGAATTTACCACCTATTCAGAATATAAAATGTGGAAAAAGCATATTACTCAGCATACACGTAGTTATTGCTAGAGAATCAACATGCATCATAAGGAAAATGTTAAAGTTTTTCTCACAGTATGTAGAGTATTAACCTCTGGACAAGCATCACGTATCTGTCAGCAGCATGAAAAAGAAAGAAGTGAAACTAGAACTTTTTTTTTGCATTTGGGAGCGAATGTGACCAGTTTTACGCCCTTCCTACACCCACTTTGCCAAAACTCAGGTCAGCCTAGCACTAGCAATAGCACTCAGGCTTATACCACTTTACATTGCTTTACAGCCCCTCTAAGTGGTTTACAGAGACAGCATATTGTCCCCAACAATCTGGGTCCTCATTTTACCAACCTTGGAAGAATTGAAGATTGAGTCAACCTTAAGCCTGGTGAGATTTGATCTGCCAAATTGCAGTCAGGTGGCAGTCAGCAGAAGTAACCCACAGTACTGCACTCTAACCACTGTGCCACCACAGCTTATTCATTTCTCCCCCCCCCAAAGGCACATAAACGTTTCCAGTCTCAGAAATGACACCGACATATTTATAACCCAATAAAGAAGAATATTTGTAGCTCAGGGTTGAAATGAGGGGTCCTTGGTGCTCTCTTGAGTGTTTTTTGAAGGTGTTTCATTACCCAAACTAGGTAACATCATCAGTCCTAGCATCAGTGCTAGTTTTGGGAATGAAACGTCTGCAAGAAAACAATCAAACTCAGATAGCACCAAAGATCCCTAACTCATAAGCCTCCACAGTGGTGTCTCAGCAGTTTACCTAGTTGAGTCACACCCTGGCTTTTTCCAGAACATGCCAACATTCATAGGCACTTTCACCCTAATCAAGCCTTTAGCCTACAAAAAGAAAAATAACTCATTGTGTCTGGTGGTGTGGGTGGGAGATATATGAGAGAAAATGTGAGAAGATCACTGCCAGTAGATGAGAAAGTGATGACTTTGCACTCAAAGAACACGGCAAGTGATAGGGCTGTTGTCAGCAGCCAGAACCACAACATACAATTAAGAAGCACAGGTTGATGTGATTCCTGCCAGGAGTTTAGCTTGGGAGCTCAGCTGGAATGCTTGAGAACAACGATTGGAACTTGGCTATTAGAAAAAGAACATTAATTCCAAAGAATGCAAGAACTCTTGAAGGAAGCAAAGTCTGTAGGCCATTTTTACATTTTAAGACTTTAAGACTTTTACCTAAGGACTGACCATCAAAGATTTACTTATGTCACTATGTAGTGAAGTCTAGGAGAGTGGAGTTAGCCCAGAGCAGCAGCCTTTGGGTACAGGGTTGGGGGGAGGAAAGTATGTGTCTTACATGTCTAGGGAGATTCTTAATCATCCAGGTTATGGTTGTCCTAAAGGTGCTTTTTCAAGAGGCAACTGGATTTTCTTGTTTTTCTTTGAAGATGTTTTACTTCTCATCCAAGAAACTTCTTCAGCTCTGCCTGGATGTTGGGGAATGGAAAGATTTATATTCCTTGCAGGCAGCTGGTCATTTGCATCCTTTTAGACACGCGTTGCAGCCATTTTGAGGTTTATCTGTGTCCTCAGAGTCACCTGAGTAGTGCAAGAAGGCTCTACACCCATATTGAGCGATAAACCCCCAAGTGGCCTCAAAGACTCTCTAAAAGGATGCAAATGACCAGCTTTCTGTAAGGAATATAAAGTCAATATGACACTTAAGCCACTGAGCCAGTAATGTTGTCTGCTTTGCAATCTGGGAAGGTTCAATAGACATGCCAGCCTCTAAGCTGCAGCTGGCCCACATCCATTTAAAGTCCATGCTATGTGGGGTCAGAAACTCCTGTTTATCACAGCCAATAAGGAAGTCCATTGAGGACCTGAAGACTAATCACCGTTTGTCTCATCAAAGATTCTGGCCCACATTGGCTAACAACCATCTTGTACTAAAGAAAATTCCATATGTACTATACTCTATGAATCTAATAATCAACAATGCAGAATATAACCACTTACAAGCCCTAGCTTTGCTATTATATGTCTATGTACTCTATTATGATGACCAATAACTCAGAAGAAGTATAAAACAGTGACTACTGATGGTTAGATTTAAATTAGGATTCGAGTTCACTATTGTACCATGTAGTATTGCTAATACAGAATGCATAAAGACTTTGTAATCAGTGTAATAGGATTAGGTGACAATGACTCAGAGAAGCTATTTGTATAGATCAGTACTGGTATATCATTATTTGATTACCTGCAACTTTAATCTTGTTAATATATTCTTGACAGTCTAAAAACTTCATGGACTATCAAAAATAACCCAATAATCCTCTAGGATGTCCTTATTTACCCTCTGTCCATCTCTTGTCCTAAAATATCCTCACCTAATAATATGGTTTTTAGACTGTCAAGAATATATTAACAAATTAAAATTGCAGGTAATCAAATCAAAAGTACAATAGCAAGACTAGAACTCAGAGTCATAGATAAGAACCAAATTCTAGGAAAAAGTTACAAAGAAATGTCTTTATTGAGTGAAACCTTCATCAATTAAAACTGGACCCACAATCACTAATCTAATTCTAGCTCTCTGACTTGACACAAGAACAGAGGCAAACATCCAGCACACTAGAGCAAGAAATTGAAAAGGTCAATCAATAGAACAAGCCCACTATCTAATATTGTGAATGAAGATGTACATAATATTAGAGGAAAGGTAACATTTTAGAAAAAGTTATTCACACAAACTGGCCTGCTTAGCCAATCTGATTTGGCAGAATTGGTGTGCTCAATGCATATCCATATCTAGACCCTAGAAGCACATTTTCTCTATAGCATTCCGTGCTTTCTGGAATGAGGTTCCCCAAGAGATTCAAGCAGCTGCATCTACCTAGAGTTTTGAAAGGTATTGAAAACTCTGGCTAGTTAGCAAGTAGTCTCTTCCTCTTCCTCCCTTCTCCCTTCTTCCATTTATTTATTTAATTGTATCCCTCTTGTATAATTTTTTCAAATAATACAGAATCACCCACCTGGCTTTCATAGCTAAGATGGGACTAGAACCAGGGGTGGGTTCCTGCCAGCTCTAACCTCTTCTATAGAAGAGGTTCCACAAATCTACTGTGCCGTTTAGAACCGGTTCCAGTTCCCTCCCTCCGCCCGTCCGGACATCATCAAGATGAAGAGCGAGAGGAGGAATTCTGGGAGTTGAAGTCCATAAGTCTTAAATCTGTCAAGTTTGAACACCCCTGGAGTTTTTTTCTAAAGGGTTAGGGCTGCAAGGGTCTTGTAACTTGACAGTTTTAAGACTTGTGTGCATCAAATGCCAGAGTTTCTGAGCCAACATTTTGGTTGCTAAGCAAGAGCGTTATTAAGTGAGTTTCACCACATTTTACAAGTTGGCCATGCCCACCCAGTCACTTGGCTGGCAAGCCACTCCCATCCGGTCACATGGCCAGCAAGCTACTCCCACCCAGTTGTCTGGCCAGAAAGCCAACTCCCACAAAGCAGGCCACATCTACAGAAGAGGTTCTAAAAAATTTAGAAACACACCACTGACTAGGACTCATCATCATCATCATTCTCTTTTAACTACCCCATAATTCCTTGCTGAGTGGAGTCTGGGAACTGAATGAAGCTGAGTTTTATTGGCCAGATGCCCTTCCTGTCACCAATGCATAGTTTTTTTTCCAGCAGATATATTCCCAATGTGCCCACAGAGAGAAATATCTGCCTTTAACTAGGATCGAACTCACAGCCTTCTGATTGTGAGAGTTCCACCTCTTGGGACTAGAACTCCTATATTCTAGTCTATTGCCTTAACCATTAGTCCAAGTTGCCTGGCTGTTCAGGCAATAAATCATCCTCTCTGTAACCTGATCCAATTGTCTACATTTGGAGAAGTGCAACAGTAAAATGACTGATAGTAACAACAATTTCAGTAAATAAATGAAAATAAAGTAGATAGGAGAATGTGATAAATATCCATATTGGAGAGGGAGAATTGTCTTCATGTCATTTCACATCTATCTAATGCACATAAATCTACTAGGAAATCTTTCAGGAGTTCACGTTCAACAAAATATCCGTTCTCTTTCAAGCAGAAATAAACATGTTTTACATTTAATCTCCCAAGGCAAGAATCAGATTAATTAAACATTGTTTTTCCCTGCAGCAGCATGAAGAGAATCAGGTAGGAAATTATGAGAAAAATTTTATTAGCTTATTGGTTTTGGCAGAAGTGGTTCTTTGACACTGATTCATCCATCAGTGCCTGAAACTTCACAGACCAGCTGAAGGAATGACATTCAGAGGAAAGTACAAACTGGAGACTCCATTAAGGTGGAAATGAAAGAAAAAAAGAACATTTTAAAAATAACATTGTTGTACTTTTGACGCATAATCCATCCTTATGTTGGCAGAATGCAAAGTGTAGTCCTGTTCAGGGGAGTTCCAATCTCCCAGAAAACACAGGAATAATAAAAATTTGATAATGTGACTAGTTCTAGTATACATGACATATGAAAGTATAAATATTTGCTTTATACTTGTTTCCTCTGTCTTTGATCTGGATGTGTTGTTTTTTTTTAAAATCTGAATCCTAGTCTTGGTTTTCATTTTCATTTTGTTTACAGTGCTGCCTCCATAAATGGCACAAAAATGAAGTAACATATTAGAGATTTAAAAAAAAAGATTCAGTTGAATAATTCACCCATTCCAAACATAAATTCTTTAGTGTCAAGAGTCTTCCACACGCTAGTAATTTAGGCCATGTAGATCCCAATTATGGTTTTATATATTTTTTTGTTATTGATTATTTGCATGCCTATCTTGCAATTCCAAAGCTGAAAGACAAAGCTGCAGAAATATTTTTATCTTTGATTATTTCCTCTCAATATTTTAATTGCAATATCCCTAGCCATGGCTTAATAGCAATAGCAATAGCAGTTAGACTTATTATACTGCTTCATAGGGCTTTCAGCCCTCTCTAAGTGGTTTACAGAGTCAGCATATTGCCCCTAACAATCCGGGTCCTCATTTTACCCACCTCGGAAGGATGGAAGGCTGAGTCAACCCTGAGCCGGTGAGATTTGAACAGCTAAACTGCAGAACTGTAGTCAGCTGAAGTAGCCTGCAGTGCTCCATTTAACCACTATGCTACCTTGGCTCCTTAAGATATCCATCTTTAAAAAAATGTAGAGGAAAAAACAATCACATCTGGATCCTGACCCAAATATTATTGAATAAAGCAAACTATTCTGGATTAGGCCAAGATAAATGCTTATAATAAGAGATGGGCTTCAAAAATTTCAGAAATGGGTTCTCTGCCCAGTTGCAGGGTGAGCGTGGCCTAGTCGGCTTCCTGCACCATGACCGGAGGCCATTTTCATCTTCCCAGGCTCTGGAGGCTTTCCTCGAATCTCTGGGAGGGCGAAAATGGCCTCCACCGGGCTCTGGAGGCCCTCTGGAGGCTGGAAACATTTATGGCCTTCTGGAGCTTTCAGGAGGCCCATTTTTCCCCTCCCCAAGCCTCCACATGGACCCTGCATTTTCCTCGCATCCAAAATGGGCCGCATATAAACTCCTGGGAGGGGAGAGATGGGGTTGGCAGGGCCAGTAAGGGGTGGGATTTGGAGATTCTCCAAGCCAGCCATAATGTTAGCTATGGGTTCTTCCGAACCCAGGCGAACCTGTAGCAGCCCTGCTTATAATGACCAAAAATACATTGAAAAGTCTGTGCTGAAGGATTTACATAGCGAATAATTTGATCAGAAAAGCTTGGGTTAAAGAATGGAGTCTTGACAAACTCATAGCTTACTTATTTCATGACCAGTTCATACAGAAGCTTCTACATTACTAAATCTGTGGATATGGCACTTCAAGGGTCTGTTTATTTAAAAACAACTTCAGTAATAACAACCCCAAATTCATTTGACTGATATGATCTCTGTTGCACTTTATTAGCGCAAGTGAAAATCAAAGGCAAGTATGTGCTTCCTTATCTTAGTTATAGCTTTGTTCTACTTTTCTACGTAGCATTATTTTCTGCATTTCTGAAATGTTCTAAAACACAGACCTTTTGTAATGCTATTGCATAGTTAACCCACAAAGATCACCTTTGGTTGCTAATATTTTATCCAGACAGTGGGAAAAAAAAACACTTTTATCAAGGTTGTTTACTTGCAGTCATACACCGAAGACTGTAGAATTAGTGGAGAGAGAAAAATAAAGATTCCATCTTTAAACTAACACTCTGCAAAAAATATCCCCAAAGGACAAAGATTAGTTTTATCTGTATGAAAGGGAAAAAGATCTCTTGCCTACTGAACAGAGCCAGAATACTTCCTGAGAAATAGCAAACGGCTACAAATTTATGGCGAAGAAAATTTTCACCCTCTGTGTTTAGAGATATTCACTAAAATCCGTAAATAACCTCAGACATGCTGACCCTTGTATGGTTCATTCACTGCATCACAAAATACCTTGAAAAAACTTCAAGCAGAGTCCTCTGTGCCACAGGCAGGGGAAACTTTCCCATTTTGAAAATTCCTAACAAGCCTCTGGCAAAATCTGAACTGATACAGCGCCAAAAATACCTGTTGTTGAAATCATGAGAAAGAAAGAAAGAAAGAAAGAAAGGAAGGAAGGAAGGAAGGAAGAAAGGAAAGAAAGAAAGGAAAGAAGGAAGAAAGGAGGGAAGGAGGGAGGGAGGAAGGAAATGGGAGAGAGAGAGGAAAGAAAGAAGAAAGAAGAAGGAAGGAAGAAGGATGTAGGGAGGGAGGGAGGTGGGGAGGAAAGAGAGAAAGATAAAAGAAAGAAGAGAGGAGGGGGGAGGAAGAAAAGAGAAAGAAAGAAAGAGAGGGAGGGAGGGGACAAGAGAGAGAGAGAAAAAGAAAGGAGGGAGGAAAGAAAGAAAGAGTGGAGAAAGAAAAGAAAGAACGAAAGGAAGGGAGGAGAGGGAGGAAAAGAGAGAGAGAGAGATTGAGAGAGAGAGAGAGGAAAACCACATAATCTGCGTTTTGCTTTTTATATGGCAGAAAATAATGATTTTTCAGTGATCCAGTGGGTTGGAATTCAATTAGCCTTGCTTACAGTGGAAGTTATAAGGAGATAACATGCTAATGAAGACATGAAAGAGAGCTAAGGAAAGAATGGTAGCCTAGTTTGTCTTGAAACCTTGCATTCTTGGGACTAAAGTTTTGCTGAATGGCAGAATACAGGTAGTCATTGATTTACAACCATTTGTTTCATTGCAATGGCCCACCGTAAGTGACACACAACCTTTTCACTGTCACAACATCCCCATGGTCACGTGATCAAAATTCAGATGTTTGGCCACTGGCATGTATTTATGACAGTTGCAGTGTCCCGGGGTCATCTGATCAACTTTTGAGACCTTCTGACAAGTAAAGTGAATGGGAAAGCCAGATTCAACTTATCAACCATGTTACTAATGTAACAGCGGTAGTGATTTGCTTAACAACTGTGGCAAGAAAAGTGATAAAATGGGGCAAAGTCATTTAACAACTGTCTTGCTTAACAACAGAAAAGTTGGTCTCAATTGTGGTCATAAGTAAAAGACTTCCTATACTTAATTCTAAGTAAAAAAAAAAGATACAGGATCTTTGGAATAAGATTTAATATTGGTGATTCCATGGATACTTACAGGAAAAGTTCTGGCAGCAGTAGACAATTTATTTACTGCTTTTTTGTTTGATATTCAGTTTTCCTTTTTTTAAAAAAATTGTTAAAGATTTTTTTAAAAAAAAAGACACATTTTTTTTTTTTTTTTGCATTTTCCTTCTATACAACATTTCCACCTTGGTATGCATCCATTGTAAATATACTTCTTCCCCCTTATTTCTCTTTGTCTATATACATATGATACTATTATATACATTCCTTAATTTACAATGCTTCATTATGTACTGTTTCCATTTATACATGTATGTTCATCTCTACCTATACATTGCTAATTTCTAACGCCTGTGTCTTCTTCACTTAGTCTTTCCTTAAGCTTTACACCTATCCTCTAGCCATTTGTACTAATTGTTCCATACCATATAATATTCTGTTTCCTCCTTTTCTTTTATTTCTTTTAAGTTTGACCATCTCTGCACACTCTAAAACTTTCATTATAACATTCCCCTCTGATGGGATATCTTCTTCTTCCAATTTTGTGCATATATTATTCTTGCTGCCATCATGATATGTATAAATAAATATTGGGGGTTTTTTGGTCATATTTCCTTGTAGGTATTCCCAACAGAAATATTCTGATTTCATATCTATTTGCTGTTTAGTAATTTTCTTCCTCTGTTCCCATATTGTTTAGCCTTGGGGCATAATCTCCACATGTGGTAATAGGTTCCTTGATTTGCCTACATTTCCAACACTCCGTGATAAGTTCAGGCATATTTTAGCCAGTCTCACTGGTGGAAATGCCATTTATAGAATATTTTATTCAGTTATTCAGTTTTTCCAATGCAGCATCCCACACTAATTTTCTCTAGAAATTTCCCAACTTCATTCAGACCTTGCTTAGACTTTCCATCCCATTAAATAAAAAAGGTATTGTCACTTGCTGAAGTTAAGCAGCACTTGCTTAAAATTAATCTATAATACTTGTTATTTAAAAAGTCACAGTTTATGGGGGGGGGGTGTTTAACTCATTATTACCAAAGCATGCTCCTTATATGTATGTTCTAGATAAATCATGCTTCCCATCAAATGATATTTGTGACCTAGAGACTTTCCTGCAAAGATCATTGAGCCGAGGTGGCGCAGTGGTTAAATGCAGCACTGCAGGCTACTTCAGCTGACTGCAGTTCTGCAGTTCGGCTGTTCAAATCTCACCGGCTCAAGGTTGACTCAGCCTTCTATCCTTCCAAGGTGGGTAAAATGAGGACCCGGATTGTTGAGGGCAATATGCTGACTCTGTAAACTGCTAAGAGAGGGCTGAACGCCCTATGAAGCGGTATATAAGTCTAACTGCTATCTGCAGAAGAAATATATAGCATAGAGCTGACTGAACCTAGATTTCACACCAACCAGGCTCCTAATAATGCTAAATCAATATATAACTGCAGGAAAATGGCACAACTTTGAATGATTTTGAGGCAGGTGGCGCTTTTCTAGAGAGCCTTCATGATTATTGGTCTAGTTGTTATAGCACAATTTCACTTTAAGTCTACCTCTTATTATATCAAGTATAAAGAAAAAAGATGCCTGCAACAAAGGAAACTTTTTTATTGCAATCAATAACACATTTTGCTTTCAACCCTGATAGCAATTTAAGACTTACTGAACCAAAACAATGAGAAGATAAAAGGGCTACCTTTAAAACGGAACTACTTGGGAACAAAAAAAAAAAAACAACTTGAAATGTTGACCTATAATTTTAATATGATTTTTTATCATTGTCTTGTTCAATACACTATGATGGAGAGTTCAGTTTCATGTGCATTACATCATAATACCGGTCATCTTCAACTTACCACCACAATTCAGCCCAATATTTCTACCATTGGGAGCGCAGTGGCTCAGTAGCTGAGACTCTGAGCTTATCAATCAGAAAGGTCAGCAGTTTGGCGGGTCCAATCCCTAGCACCGCGTAACAGTGAGCTCCCATTACTTGTCCCAGCTTCTGCCAACCTAGCAGTTCGAAAGCATGCAAAAATGCAAGTAGAAAAATAGGAACCACCTTTGGTGGGAAGGTAACAGCGTTCCGTGCACCTTTGGCGTTTAGTCATGCTGGCCACATGACCACGAAGAAGTCTTTGGACAGCGCTGGCTCTTAGGCTTTGAAATGTAGATGGGCACTGCCCCTAGAGTCGGGAATGATTAGCACATATGTGCGAGGGGAACCTTTACTTTTACCTTACTTCTGTGGTTAAGTGAGACATTTGCTACGGGAGCTTTGCCCCATTTTATGACCTTTCTTGCCATAGTTGTTAAGTGAATAACTGCAGCTGTTAAGTTAGTAGCCTGATTGTTAAGCAAATCTGGCTTCCCCATTGACATTGCTTATCAGAAGGTCGCCAGAGGTAATCGTGTGACCCCGGGACACTGCAGCCATCAGAAATACAAGTCAGTGGCCAAATGTCTGAATTTTGATCACGTGATCATTGGACTCCTGCAACTATTGTAAGTGTGAAACTTCATCGTAATTCACTTTTTTCAGTATCATTTTAACTTTGAATGGTCACTAAATAAACTGTTGTAAATGAAGGACTATCTGTATTGGCAGATGGATTATACCAGAGGTGGGTTCCTACCAGTTCACACCTATTCGGTAGAACCGGTTCATCAAATCTACCGAACCGGTTAGAAGAGGTTCCACCAGTGGACCTGGAAAGCAGGCCACAACTACAGAAGAGGTTCCCAAAATTTTTGAAACCCACCACTGGTCCTTGGATATGATTATTCTACACTATCATGCTCATATTTATAAAACTCAGTGCCTCTGTGAAAGGTAAGGATGACTACTGCGTTTGTGGTGCAATCAGAACATTGCATGTGTTGTTTTAACGCAAACCAAAGATGCCTTTTAAAAAACAAGTTTACATCATATTCTTATGCATGCCAGTGCTGTGTGTGAGATAGTTTAAGGTGGTTCAGACAAGTGTCGTTGGCATCTTCATATCCGGTCACATGGGCAGCAAGCCACTCCCATCTGGTCACATGGGCAGAAAGCCACTCCCACAAAGGAGGCCACACCCACAGAGTAGGTTCGAACAATTTTTGAAACCCACCACTGGATTATACTCATACTATCACAAGGAGTGTTTTTTTTTCAGATAGCAAAGTTCATGTTTTGAACTAATCACATGATGTTGTCAAGTATACATGAGCAGGTTTTCAGATTTTGGTAATGGTCATTTTCGGTATATAATAAGCACCCTTATTGATGATGAAGAGGAAGACATTGAAGACAGTGACAGTGGTGGATAACTCCCCCCCCCAGAAATGAAACTACAGATAATATAATTAGTGGATACTGTAAAATTGTTCATTCTAACTACAAACAATGTCAACAATGGCATTTCTGCAAAAAAAAAAAAAAAACCCTATAGTTTCTAAGTTTCCTAAATGTAGTGAGACCCAAGAAATGAGAAAATTGTGAAAAATGATATTATTTTTATGGGGTTTCCCATGCAACATTATTATTGTGGAGTGCAGCTCATAACAGTAATTAAAGGGGGGGAAACATTTTTTTTGTGGAGGTGGGATTATCTGAAGAAAGTGAAATCAAGGAATCCAGTGGGGGGGGGAATGGAAAAGAGAATGCATAAAATGTGATGATCAAATATTTAAATTACTAGATAATGAAAAAAATATTCAAAAAAATTCCCCAATATTTATATGCGCATTAGATGAAATAGCAAAGAGGAAAAATATCTTGACTATAGCTGACTGTAGCTTTGCAATATGTATTGTGTGGTGGTCTAGTGGTGAAGATGCTTGCCTCCCATTCAGAAGGTTGAAAGTTAGTGGGAGGTGCTTCTCTCCTAAGGCACAAGAAAAAAAAAACACCTGCTGTGAACTCTGCATGGTGTCAGGAAGGGCATCCGGCCACTGAACGCTCAGCTCCATTCAGTCACCCTGACTTTACCCCAAATTAAGAGATACAAACCATAAAAAGGGAAGCGTTTGGGAGGTATATACCATGGCTTTTCAATGTGTTTCTGTGTGTGTGTGTGAGAGAGAGAGGGAGATGGGGGGAGGGAGCGAGGGAGAGAGAGAGAGAAGGAAGGAAGGAAGGAGGGTGGGAGGGAGAGAGAGAGAGAGAGAAAGGGAGAGGGAGAGAGAGGGAGGGAGGCAGAAATATATTCCCAGCAGATCTGAAAAGAGAATGAACAAAATTGATCAACCTGTTTTGGAGTTTGTCAACCCTTTTCCGATATTCAAAACTTGTAAAATGGAGAGTAAGAGTGTGCAGTGATTCATCCTTCAGAGATTTCGAATATCTCATGTTTACCTGGAAAAAATGAATTTGAAAATCTCTCTCTCTCTCTCTCTCTCTTCTCCCTCTCCTACCTACCTAACTAACTCCTTCTCTCTCTCTCTCCTCTCCCTCCCCTTCCTCCCTCCCCTCCCTCTCTCTTCCTCCATCCCTCTCCCTCCCTTGCTACCTTCTTCTCTCTCTCTCTCCCTCTCCCCCTCCCACCCTCCCTCCTTCTCCCTCCCTGCCTCTATCTCTCTCTGCCTCCCTCCCTCCTTCCCCCCCTCTCTCTCTTTCATAGCAGTGTTAATAATATAAGTTTTGTGAACCGAATAGAACCTTGAAATCTGTGATTGTTGCCAGCGATATAGAACTCCTTTCTTTGAAATGTAACATCATTCTCATCCTATATGTAAGCAAGGTCAGATTGTCACACAAGTAGCAAATTTTCATGACACTGACAAGAAACACATTGTTTATGTAACATTCTATCTGTGTTCAAAGCAAGCTTTGAAATGCATGTCAGATATCTTCCATTTATTTACTGAAGGATCAAGATAGTACATATTCATTTTCCTTTAGCAGGAGCAATTGACAAGTCATCTGTGCTTTTTAATTGGTCAATGTGTTAGGATGAGCCCAAGTCCCCCAAACCCACCTATACTAATCACTTGATCAGCCCATATGCCCTAGAATTTTGCATAATTTACAAGACAGCTTTGTAACAATATATTGGCATTCTTGGTTTTTTTTTTGCTGGAGTCTGATGATCACTGTATTCTAATGTTGTATTTGTTTTTGGACTTGTCTAATAAAGAGGGGAAGCTTCTGGGTTATGGGGAAAGAGCTTAATGTGATCAACAAATTAGTGACAAATTGCAGATCAGTTAGACCAGGGGTGGCAAACTCAAGGCTCCTGGGACTGCTTCCAGCCCACAGGGTGCTTAGATCTAGCCCTTGAGCTGACCTGGGAAACAGAGAAGGATCGGGCTGTGCAGCCCTCCCCAGTTCCGTTTTCACTGGAAGAGGGTTATAGGAGGCCGTTGCAGCTGAAAACGGAACTCGGGAGCCTGTTTTCACTGATAAAGCACTTGGGCCACCATAGGTGCCCCTAGTACAAGTGATGTTTAGCTGGCCATGCCCACCCTGGGCACGGTCCCCCCGGTCCCCCAATGTCAAACACAATCCTGATGCAGCCCTCAATGAAATTGAGTTTGACACACCTTCCTTTATAGTGCAGTATATTTAGCTGAATGTAATCACATTTCTCTGTTAAACTGAAAGGATAGGAATAGAAAGACATGTGGAGAAAGCATAGTGACATCATAGGTTTACCCATCAGCCTACATTAGTCAGGCAGAAGTGTGTTCTGTCTTGTTCTCCTTTAAATTTGCAATTGAATATAA
The DNA here is from genome assembly GCF_009769535.1 of Thamnophis elegans. Lineage (NCBI taxonomy): Eukaryota > Metazoa > Chordata > Lepidosauria > Squamata > Natricidae > Thamnophis > Thamnophis elegans. The sequence continues at coordinate 53,694,358 of NC_045551.1, read as the reverse complement.
ATAAATAACATTTGCATCGAATAAAATGCACCTCTGCATACAGTACATGTTTCATTCATACACTGTTATATATTTTGGAGGTGTTCTGAGCCAAGAATTTTACTTTAGCATCTTAGAAAACTATAAAGTAACTGATGATTAACTGCATGCTGATCCATGTACCAATCAAGGAAATGTCAGAGGTTTACTTAAAAATGAATATATAGCCATCTAAAGTCAACTGCAAAGTCAAAAAAGAAAAAAAGGAAGAAAGAGAACAAAATGTGCACTGTGATATTATGACACATATTCTGGCATTTTCTCCTTTGTGGACACTTATGAATGAATATCAGAGAAGATCATTAAATATGCCTAATTCGACCTTTAAATAATTAAGAGTGCCATTGATGTATCCAATATGTAATGATATGGTATTAAAAAGTCCTGTAAAAGGTATGAAAATTCATGTTGTGATGGAGTTAGAATGTTTAAGCTTACTGATTAATTTTTTTTTAAAAAAAAAACAAGTATGTTTGCAAGAAAGAAAACAGACTATGTAAATATTTCATATTGAAGACCTACTATACAATCAATTTGTGTTGAGACCCTTTTAAAGGATTAGTCTACATAATTATGACAACGTAGGTGATGGGTTTTGGTTCCCCCTCCCATGATTGTTAGCATAAACTTTGCAAACATTCTTTGTTCCCAGCTGAAAAAAGTTTAACCACAAGATAATTGCTTCAAATATACAATCTATACCTCAAATATCAAAATGAACAGCTTTTGCGCGCTGGTGCATTATCTAAAGCCATAAAAAGGAAATTAGATATAATTTCTGCCAGTTTCACTTTCACCTATGTCAAATTCTCCCTCTTTTATGAAATCATTAGCATTTTTGTATTGTACAAATGAATAAAATAAATTCTCCTGCTCTGAAATCAATTACGAGAATGGCAAAAATAGGAAAGGGGCCATATACCGCAAAACATCTGTGGAGTGGAGCTCATTTGTGTGGCATACGGACTTGCTTCTATTCCGATTTCTCACACGTCTCCCTTGGATATTTTTTTTTTAGTCGTAAAATGTCAAGAATGGACAATTGTAATTGTAATTGTAATTGTAAAAGTTTATTTGTATGCCGCCCTTTTCCCTGGGGGGACTCAGGGAGGCTCACAACCCAAAGGGGAGGGGGAGACAAAATTTTAACATATAAGACAATACATAATTAAAAACACAACATTCATACCATTCGGGCGGGTTACAGTCTTAGCCCCAGGCCTGACGGGATAGCCAGATTCTGAGGGCTGTGCGGAAGGTCTGGAGGGTGGTGAGGGTATGAATCTCCACGGGGAGATCGTTCCACAGGGTCGGAGCTGCCACCGAGAAGGCTCTCCTCCGCGTAGTTGCCAGTCAGCATTGACCGGCAGATGGAACTCGGAGGAGGCCTAATCGATGAGATCTAATAGGTCGCGTGGAGGTAATTGGCAGTAGGTGGTCTCTCAAGTACCCAGATCCACTACCATGTAGGGCTTTATGGGTGACAAGTAGCACCTTGAAGCGCACCCGGAGATCGACAGGTAGCCAGTGCAGCTCGCGCGGCCGGAGGATAGGTGTTATGTGGGTGAAGCGAGGTGCACCCACAATCGCTCGCGCGGCCGCATTCTGGACTAGCTGAAGTCGCCGAATACTCTTCAAGGGCAGCCCCATGTAGAGCACATTGCAGTACTCCAGCCTAGAGGTCACAAGGGCACGAGTGGTTTCCCATAGCATAACATTATCAATGATATCAGAATTTTATTTGGGGTTTTAGATTTCCATTATCATGGAAGAGCTTATTTTTTTACCATCATCACTTCAGCCATCTATGAAGGCCTCTCCCACATGTTTCCAACCAATGCAGTCCTGAGCTTTCCTTAGCGAATGCTTGCTGATGTAGTGTATCCATTTTGTTTTAGGTCTCTCTCTTAGATGCTTTTTATCCAGCATTCTGTGACTTCCTTGGACCACCTGCTCTCAGTTATTCTTGCTATGGGGCCAGCCCATTTCCATTTCAATTCTTTTACTCTCGGGATGATATCGTACACTTTTGTTTGTTCTCTAATCCATGTGCGGGCCTTTCCATCTTGTCTTGTAATGCCGAGAATGTACCTTTCCACCACTCGTAGCTTTTGTATCGATGGGGAGGTTAGTGTCCACATTTCACCAGCATATGTTAGAGCAGGTACCACTCATTAATCAAAAACTTTTCTCTTCAGGCATAAGGGGAGGTTGTTCTTGAAAATTATGCTTAGCTTGCCAAATGCCTGCCAACTACATTTAACACACTGCTTAATTTCCTTTATTGTATCACCTTCCATTGGCCAAGATATATGTAGTGGTCTACTACATCTAGGTCATGTATGCATGTATGTACATGTATGTATGTATGTACACACACAGACACTCAAACACACAGACACACATATAGGTTCCCTTCGCATATATGTGCTAGTCGTTCCCGACTCTAGGGGACAGTGCTCATCTCTATTTCAAAGCCGAAGACACAGTGCTGTCCGAAGACATCTCTGCAGTCATGTTGGTGACATGACTAAATGCTGGAGGCACATGGAACACTGTTACGTTTCCATCAAAGGTGGTCCCTATTTCTCTACTTGTATTTTTATGTGCTTTTGAACTACTAGGTTGGAAGAAGCTGGGATAAATAACGGGAGCTCACTCCATTATGCAGTGCTCGGAATTCGAACCACTGAACTGCTGACATACACACACACACACACACACACACACACACACATATATATATACACACACGTATACACACACACACACACACACACACACACACACACACTAGATTTTTACAACCCCTGGTAAGCCCCAATTATGGGAGGAAGCTAACTGCTTCCATCATCTGTCAATCGGCTCATCACAAGAGTCCATCACGACAGAAACCCAATATTTTTACTGTTGCCTTTGTTATTTTTTTTTTTTTTAAATTTGTGCTGATCCCAGTAAGGGAGATATGTATGTATGTATGTATGTATGTATGTATGTATGTATGTATGTATATGTGTGTATATGTGTATATATGTGTATATATGTGTATGTGTATGTGTATGTGTATGTGTATATGTATGTATGTATGTATGTATGTATGTATGTATGTATGTATATATATATAGAGAGAGAGTTACAACCCCCGCTATGCCCAAATATGGGAGGAAGATCACTACTTCCATTATTTATCAGCACAAATACAATATATATATTGTATATGTGTGTGTGTGTGTGTGTACACATACATACATACATACATACATACATACATACACATACATACATACATACATACATTCGTTCATTGATGAATTTATTAATATAACCTGGCTCTTTTCCAGGTTTATTTTTAAGCCAAATTGTTCTTCTGCTTTGTGCATCTCTTGTGTGAGTCTTTGTAGTTCTTTTGGGTCTTGTGAAAAAAGAACAGCATCTCTTGTCTGAAAATCTTAAGTGATTGAAATAGGAGCCATTGATTTTCATTCCATCTTTTGCTCAGTCTAGTTTGTGAAATACTTCAAGGCAGTCTGAGAAAAGAATGGGTGATACTGTATTTCCTTGTCCCTCATTCTATGTTGATTTCCACTTTAAGATCGTTAAGACAAATTGTCACCATTGTTTTTTCACATATGAATTGTAGTAAGATTATTCACCACACTGGGCCTCAAGAGCACATGTTTATCAGTGTGAGACGCCTTCCCCCCCCCGAAGAATGAAATATTTTGACAAAATATTAAAAAGGCAGGGTAGAATATTTCCCCTAAAAGAGAAATGGAAAAAATATTAAGGGAGGCAGAAACCAGCACCAGTCTCCCTGCCCCCAAGCAGAAATTAAGGAGGCCAGCTTTTAGAAATGCAGATTTGGTAATCCATTCAGAAAGATGAGTCAGGCAGGAAACTCCAAAAAAGCAATTAGGCAAGCTAAAAGGGTTGAGACAATTAGTTCAGATAAGTATCTAGGATTTGCATTTCCCCTTTTGCCTATTAAGCCAGCCATGACCCCACAGGAAGCTGACAACAGCCAACAGAATATTAAAGGGCATGTTCTTGCACAGGAACAGGAAGCTCAAATACAAAGCCCAAAGAAGGTATAAAAACCCACCCACTCTAAACTCCATTTTGTCAGCTGCCCAGAATCAAATGTGATTGGTGGTTTTGCTTCACCAATAAAGGGACCCTTTCTTTGCAATCAGCCTCCAGACTCCATTTTGTCTCTAATGCCCAGTACTTTCCTATTTATTTGTCCTCAGTTCCTTTGCTCTTAAATGTGTTAGCCCTTTTCCCATACTGGGTATTACATTGTATGTTCAATTACATTGACCTTTTGTCTTGAACCCAAGAATCATGGCTTCTGATTGTGTTCTATAAATAATGCACCATTGTCATCATCTTCTTCTTCTTCTTCTTCTTCTTCTTCTTCTTCTTCTTCTTCTTCTTCTTCTTCTTCCTCCTCCTCCTCCTCCTCCTCCTCCTCCTCCTCCTCCTCCATCTCTTTCTCACTCTCATGCCTGCATGTGCGCGCACACATACATACACACATGCTATATAAATGTTATATAAATGTACAAAGCTTTTTTTACCCTGTTTTTCCCCAAATAAGCCCTCCCCGTATAATAAGCCCAATCGGGCTTTTCAGCACATGCACTAAAATAAGCTCCCCCCCTCAAAAAAAAATATTGCAACACAGCAGTAGCCATGAGATGACCAGGCTCACCGCTTCCTGTACCTCAAAAATAATAAGACCTCCCCGAAAATAAGGCCAAGCACTTATTTCAGGGGTCAAAAGAAAATAAGATTCTGTCTTATTTGGGGGAAACACGGTATGGAAATAGAAATTTACAGTAATCAATAAGAAATGGGTCTCACCATTGAAGTATTGCAGTGCAACAAGGTTTTACCTTTAAAAGCAAAGGTTAGTTGTTAAGACCCTCACCCAAATGCTTTTTAATTATGAATTATTCTGGATGGTAACATGGCAACCCTCTAATGGATATTCAGTGGAAATCTTGATTACATTCCCTTGAATTTCTGTGGAAGACCCTTGAACTTTTCTTAAAGTGGGGGTGACACAATGATATGAAATATCTGAGCGCAGCATTAAAACTGATGGGCCAAATTTCATAACTGGAGACTGATGCAAAGGATATTTAAGTTCCTTTTACTGTATACAATGTTTGTAAGCTGTCAGCTGCAACAGCTGATACAAAACCTGGAGCATTGTTAAATAGCTCATTTATTTTCTGAGTTTTGTTGATACTTCTCAATTTTCTTGCCACAGTATTATAAAGAGCTTACTGGTGGCCAATACCCAGCAGGTTTGGTTCGGTAAAGCCTGTTTTGTTTGGTGCCCTTTGTCAATGTGTTTATGACTAAGAAAGCAATTTTTGTATGCCAAATCCTGATTAAAAAGGGAGCAGAACCACACCGTTGCCAATAATAATCTGAACAAGGCTTCTCTTCTTTCCCTTAAGATTGCTTTTATACCTGTTAAAATAACAATGCTTGTGAATAAATGAAAGGGTAACACAGATACACCATAACACAATTCCTGCTTGGCTTTGATTACAGATGGTTCTTTTCCTAAAACATGATGATGAAAGAGAGCTGAGCAGTAAATTTGGGATAAGGGGAAGTTGGGAATAAGTACAAACCAGCCAACTAAAATTGAATAAATCTGCCCAAGGGGAGTGGAGAGATTGTATACAGGCTAAATGGGAGAAACATTGGCTTATTCTTGCAGAGAAGTAAAATGAAATTGAAAATGTTTACTTTAGAGCAGAGGTGGGTTCCTACCAGTTCGCACCTATTCGGTAGAACCAGTTCATCATATCTACCTAACCGGTTAGAAGAGGTTCCACCAGTGGACTTGAAAAGCAAGCCACACCTACAGAAGAGGTTCCAAAAAATTTTGAAACCCACCACTGGTCCTTGGATATGATTATTCTACACTATCATGCTCATATTTATAAAACTCAGTGCCTCTGTCAAAGGTAAGGTTGACTACTGTGTTTGTGGTGCAATCAGAACATTGCGTGCGTTGAAGTTGTTTTAACGCAAATCAAAGATACCTTTTAAAAAACAAGTTTACATCATATTCTTATGCATGGCAGTGCTGTGTGTGAGGTAATTTAAGGTGGTTCTGACAAGTGTCGTCTGCATCTTCATATCCGGTCAAATGGGCGGCAAGCCACTCCCATCTGGTCACATGGGCAGCAAGCCATTCCCACAAAGGAGGCCACACCCACAGAGTAGGTTCGAACAATTTTTGAAACCCACCACTGCTTTAGAGGTATCAAACAAGAACTTTCTATATTGTTCCATATACCGAAGACACAAACACAGAGTCCCTCACATCCAGGGAGAGAGAGATTGATCTGCTCTTTCATATCTGCCTACTTCAATGAGCAATAATGGTTGCTCCTTTCAGTGGATGTTCATTTGGCTTAGCTAGAAATCTTTCTCATTACTTGATTCTGCCATTACTCTGTCATTTCCCTTTTGACTTTTACACTGATGGAAAGTTCTTTATGTGGTTGTCAGTAGATGCACTAAAATACCTTGTTATTATTATGATCTGTTACATTAAAAAAAACAAATTTGGTTAACACTAGGATAGGAGACCAATCAACTATCCCAGGACCATGAAGAAATTTAACAAGAATAAGAAAAACAGCAACATTGGCATTGATAAAATCACCATCATCAATTGCAAAAGGCACCATTACTTGGAACAGCTTACATTCTGAGACCATACCTTCAACAATATCAAACAACATCTGCCCATCTCAAATCCTTATAAAAGAACTATAGATGGATGAAAATGCTAAATCCAGTCTAAATATCTGACTGTGTGACCAACCATAATAATTAATAATTAAAATGATTGTAGCAAAAGACAGCAAAGATAGTTCCAACAGTAGTAAGCCCCTTGGGTGCAATCCCAAAACAGCTGGAGCACCACCAAAGCAAAATTGGCATTGACAAAATCACTATTAGTCAATTGCAAAAGGCAGTTTTGTTTGGAATAGCTTACCTCATGCTATAATATTTTTAATACCATCAGACAACAACATCTGCCTATCCCAGGTCCTTGAGAAGAATTCAATAGGTAGATAAAAATGCCAAATCAGTTATGAACAACTGGCAAACAAAGAACTTACAATAATAATAAAAGAAGAAGGCAACGGCAAATCACTTCTAAATTTTGCCATGAAAATCATACAGAGATTCCATATAGTCACCCATAAGATGAATTTGAGTAGCTTTTTCTTTCATTTTACCAAGCTGGAATCCTAAGAGAGAGAGGGAGGCAGCGGGGAAGAGGGAGAGGGGGAGGGAGGGAGGGAGAGAGAGAGAGAGTTCCTTTAGGTTGAACACAATGGGGGCATGTATATCAGAGGTGGCATTCAGCAGGTTGTGACCACTTCTGAAGAACCGGTAGTGGAAATTTTGAATAGTTCGGAGAACCGGTAAATACCACCTCTGATTGGCCCCACCTCCATCTATTCTCTGCCTCCTGAGTCCCAGCTGATTGGGAGGAAATGGGGATTTTGCAGTATCCTTCCCCTGCCACGCCCACCAAGCCAAGCCCACCAAGCCACACCCACAGAACCGGTAGTAAAAAATTGAATTCCACTATTGATGTATATGATTATATATGATTACAGTACTATTATGAGATCACTGCATTTTAATTGACCCTTTACCAGTTTTTGCAAAAAAATTCTTTGCATAAATGTGACTGAGAAAGGAGAAATATAATTCAAACTGCTCAGCTGTTTGCCTAATTGGAAAGTACAGTTGGCTGTTACTTGGAAAAGATAATGCAAGACATAACAGTTGCGTTTGCAAAAATATTATGCACAACTACATGGTTATTTGGGGGAAAAATATTCTCCTCTTGTGAAAGAAATATCTGCTTTCCTACATTATTCTTGAAGTTATAGTTGAAATATGCCATAATGATAATAGTGGTGATAAGGTAAGAGGGTGCCCATTAATTAATTAATTAATTAATTAATTAATTAATTAATTCATTCATTCATTCATTCATTCATTCATTCATTCATTCATTCAGTACTCTGGATTTTCCTTATTCTATTCTCATCTTCCTCTTGCAAGTCAACTACAACATCAAAATAACAAATAAATGCTAGCTTCTTGCCTGCGTTCTGCCAAACTCAGCATCAGATTTTCAGGAACGTTTCTGAGCCCCAGGCAAATCCTAAAAGCATTCTTTGAAAATAAAATGATGTGTGAGTGTATTCCAGTGTTTTATGTGAAAATGTATTCACTTGCCAAGGGATGATGACAGCAGCAACAACAGCAACAAACAGGGACTTGTGAGGGGGAGGAAAGACCAACAAGAAGTATTTATTTTCTGTTAAACTGAATTTTATGGCCTAGCTGAACAGGACAAACATTTTTGTATTTTAACTTAATTTGGTTTACAGATGAAGAAGGCCAAGTGGCTCACAGAAGGAGAGCCTTATATTTATAATTAATCTGACACAATAAACTATAGCTTTACAATTCAACGTAGTCAGTGAATGATTTTATCAACGAAGCCATACCTATGCATCAGAATTCAGTAATTTTCCTAGAGTTCACAGGTGATCAGGTGGGTTAATATTCCATCATGATGGTTAATTAGGAAAAGCATTATTTGGGCTTCCTGCCAAGATGAGCAAAAAAAGCAGCACAAGAACATCTGTAAGTCTAATGTGGTTGGACTAGAATTTCTCCAAGGTCCTTTTCAACTCTGTTATTTTATTATTCTGCTACTGCTGTATTTTCCAAATTTTATAGGAGAGGAGGCAATCAAACATGCCATTAAGTCTTTTTTAAAAATGCTTGACAACTGCCTGGATATGTCCCTGCAATTTTCTTGACAATGTTTTTCAGAATTATTTTGCCATGGACTGCTTCCCACAGAGAGGCTGAGAAAAAGTGACTGTCTCAAGGTCACCCAGCATGAGTAGAAATGATGGTCTTCCAGTTTCTAGGCTGATGTCTTAACCATTCCACCAAATGGGCTCTCTATATTTCCCCCAAACTTTTGCATTAGAATATTGTTAAATCTTCTCTCCATTGAAGAAGAAGGCAAACTCATGAATCTTAGAGAGTATAAGAATTATAAGGTTAATATAAGATGCTGACTAGATAAATGGCACAAATTGAGTATTCCAAACACGTTGTATTCAAAATGGGGAAACTTCTTAGATATTTGTGAACATGATTGCCAACAGCCTTTTGCTTCAATCACTTAAGATTATTTCAATGTCAACTGAAACTGAACTGCCAGTTCAGTTTAAACCATAAAATATTATAATTGACCTTGATATATTATGAAGTATTTTATCAAGGTCAATACACTTCTCCCATTCTTCCAAAATCAGGGAACTGGAAGAACTATCACAAAAAAATCCTAAAACCTAAATTTCAGATCACAAAAGCATGTCCATGTTTTAGCGGAGATTAGGCCAGATTCCAATCTGATCAGGAATTTCTATATCATTGTGGACTCCCAATAAAGCTGGTAGAAAATTGGATTGAACAGTTTCGAGAAGGATTAAGTCACAGTAATTACTATGTTCCATATATCAACTGGCTCATGACCTTTGCAGCAGCTTCTTTATTATAGTCATTGAGATTTATTTAGTACAGAACAACATTTGTTGGCCCTGGCAATGATCTTTAGATTGATAAAGCCAATAGTGAGTCATTAACTCACTGAATTTAATTGATACTGGACCTGCTAATTGTCTGAACAAGATGATGAATGTGAGGCCTGTGAGGGAAAAAAATGAGTATTTTTGTTTGGAGATAGTTGATAACTTGTCTTTCTTTTCTGAAATAGACAGATTGGGCTCATATTAGGCTCATTCATAATGAGAGAAGATTGTTTTATTAGCAACATATAAGAGATGGATGGATGGATGGATGGATGGATGATGAATGGATGGATGGGTGGGTGGATAGATATAGATAGATATAGATATAGATATAGATGATATAGATATAGATGATATAGATATAGATGATGATATAGATATAGATGATGATATAGATATAGATATAGATATAGATATAGATATAGATATAGATATAGATATAGATATAGATATAGATATAGATATAGATATAGATATAGATATAGATATAGATATAGATATAGATATAGATATAGATATAGATATAGATATAGATGATATAGATATAGATATAGATATAGATATAGATATAGCTATAGCTATAGCTATAGCTATAGCTATAGCTATAGATATAGATATAGATATAGATATAATAGCAATAACACTTAGACTTATATACCGCTTCACAGTGCTTTACAGCCCTCTCTAAGCGGTTTACAGAGTCAGCATATTACCTCAAACAATCTGGGTCCTCATTTTACTGACCTCGGAAGGATGGAAGGCCGAGTCAACCTTGAGCCTGGTGAGATTCGAACTTGCCAAATTGCAGGCAGCCGTCAGGCAGCAGAAGTAGCCTCAGGGTGGACTGCTAATGGTTCACCAGGGTTCAGGAGAACCCACAGCTAACATTATGGCCAGCTTGCAGAACCTCCAAATCCCACCCCTTTTCTGCTGTTTCTACAATAGTAGATAATATCTGAAGAGACTCTTCTACATGGACAATTATAAACCATGCTTACTTACTGTATATTTCTTTACTTACTGGTAGGGAAGTACACTGACCACTCAGTGTGGCTAATAGGTTATGTCAAAAAATACTCTCCAAGGTCCTTAATAATTACTAACCATAATAATCACAATGATCTGATTATTTTCAACTATTTCCTTAATATAGGATAAATTTAGGAATATTAATTTGTACACAGAGAAGTTTTTTTTAAATAATTCATAAAGTATGATTAAATCTCAACTTCATATTCATTTGGGGGTTTCTTTCTCTCTTGGGGCTTCGTTTATATCTTATACATATTTCATTTCTCAAGATGATCTTTAAGAACTGTGAAGTACGACTGAACCTGATAAATAAAATCCTGAACTCGTTTGAATAATGCAGCTTTGATGCAATAAACAATAATGTTGACGCTACATTTTAGTGCACTTAAAAAGAGTCAGGTAACATACAGTAAGATAATGGAATGATTATTCACTCAATTTATGTAGCTATTCTACAGCTCAACAATATTTCTACAGATATTTCTAGAGATATACAGTACAGTATTTGATGAACCTCAGACCACTTTTTTACAATTAAGGGTATAGGCAGTTAATTGTACAAAAATACAATTGTAGAGAAAAAGCAAGCGTATTAAGGAAAAGAAACTCCACAAATAAGTAATATAAAAACACATTAAGTAGTGACACGAGGACATAAAGTTCTTTCAACCAGCTATAGTTTTGTCTGAATTCTTCAAAGACTTTTCACTGTAGTTTTAAAGAAGGTCAATTTTAATAGGACTATAAAGCAAATGCAGTAATTGCTCCCGACCATAGCCAAAGAATCACATTGATAATTCAATTTACTACAATAGGCTTTGATTAGTTATTCCCAATTTTCAGAGGAGTTGTTTCTATTTTACACCAAGTCATTAAAAGAATTTGAAAAAAAATAATACATTATACTGATTGGGGTAGGTATATATTTTTATAAATCTGTGCTAGGGATCTATGTGGTTGGCAGAGTTCTAAATTTGTCTGTTTGCAACCAAGCCTTTCATTTTATCTAAAGTTCATTTTATAAACGACAAGTAGAATTTGGCCAGTTAATATCAAATATTCATAGAAGCAGAAATACGAGCATTGGTTTATCCACTTCATTTAATTTCAATTGTAAATCATTTTTTGATTTATAAAATTAACTTTAATAATTCAGTAACTTTTCCCAGATGCACACCAGTAGTTCTCATGTAAGAAATATTTCTGTGTATGCTATAATTGGGAATTATTATTTTTTTCTCAGTGCTACTGTATGGTATGCTAGTTAGTTCTTGTCTCAATGTGCTTTGCTTCATTTACTGTTAGCAATTGCTCATTTTAGTAGTCTAAGCATATTGTTATTTTATCAAATAACTGTGTAAGTGGAAGATAAGGTAATTTTGTTTTTGTTTTGCAGTGTAAAAGAAAGAATACTGGAAAGTCCCCAAAATAATGTTTAACTTTGTTTAGATTTTATCTGTCAGTTGAATTAATAAAATATTTTTTTTTAGGCAAAGTAAATGACCAGGTTAACATATACACTCAGGGGATTAAAATTGAAGTAGATTTTAAGTTTCTTAAAACAAACTCCTCCATAAATCATAAGTTTATTTTTTTCTGTTTTATGCAGTCACTGTCAGAGTTCTGACAGATGCCCTAATTAAATCATGAGCCTCGAGCCAAGCTTCAAAAGAAATCCAGTTATTTATTAAGAGCTTCATGTCAGCATGTTCCAAGTGAAGCCAACTCTGACCCCACATAATTTATGACCCAGACTTGACCCTGTTTCCCCCCTCCCCCCAGGGTGTGTCATCAGTTACATTTGCCAATGGAGCAATTTCATGGGTTGTAGAGATCACTCCCCTCTGGCCGCTGTGAGTAACCCTGGGAGACAGCCTTGAGAGAGATATGTCTGGAATGTGCTTTTGTTTTTGGATGTCATGCTGCTTCGTGGTTTTCCCATCCCACTTGCCTATGGCAACTCGAGAGCAGGCCAGGGATGCTTTGCGAGTTGACAGTCACCTTTTCTCATCTATTATCTATTATTCACAATCTTTTTTTCTCTTCCTATCTCTCTATTAAGCATAAAATGGTTGTTTAATATTCAGCTTTCTAGCTCTTCTTCTTTTGCAACACTTCTAATTTCCAAAGGTAAAGCACCGGCACCCTACCTATCTAAATCTTTCTCTTTAGGGAAGATGTATTATATTTGCTCTTTTCCCCCCACTCTAAAACTGCATTCCACATGCTGTCTCATTTCTGGACCCCAGGGATTGCTCCTCATACAGCTTAAATGAATGCTATTTCCCCAATGATTACCTTCTCCTCTGATGCCATTTCTCATTGACAGGCTTTCGCTGTGTTGTTCCTCTAAAAAATAAATCCAAC